>NC_091296.1:54189076-54196576 GCF_038502225.1 Cherax quadricarinatus | reverse complement strand
AATAATAATAATAATAATAATAATAATAATAATTATTATTATTATTATTATTATTATTATTATTATTATTATTATTATGATTATCATTATTGTTTTTGTTGTTGTTGCAGGCGTTATTCTTTGGCTGTTTTTGCTTCCCTCTTTACCGTCATAACCTGATCCTTCTCAAGTCAAGTTCTTTTCCTACCTATCAGTGCCACCAAGTACTGCACACGTCGTTATCATGTCTTTCCTTACTTGTCGCCCTGTTGCTAGTGTGAATATTGCTTTCCTGGCAGCTCATGACCCTAAAGATAGTGTTGCTATCGTAATGTGGACACCACACCTGCTAGCACTGCTATGGTAGTGCTGATTCAACACCTGCTAGCACTGCTATGGTAGTTTTGACACAACACTTGCTAGCACTTTTATGGTAGTGCTGACTCAATACCAGTTAGCACAGCTATGGTAATCCTGGCCTTCCTACAACCTGAGAACATGTAGTCTGCCAACCTTTATCTTATTTGACTCCAGTTAACTCCTCATAGAATTTTGGTTAGTCAGTAAGGCAAAATTTTACCATTCTAAATCAATGTTTGTATTGTGTGGTTTAGCCCTTTCTCTCAAAGTAATAAAACCACTCTTTCTCTCAAGGTTGGAATCCCAGCAATCTTTCAAGGCATTTCAGCAGTCTTTCTCACAAGGCATTCCAACAATGTTTCTCTCAAGGCATTCTAGCAATCTTTCTTTCAAGGTCTTAAAGCAATTTTTCTCTTGTAAAGGTATTAAAGTACTCTTTCTCTCAAAATATTAAAGCAAACTGTCTCTCAAGGTATTTCAGCAATGTTTATATCAAGGTATTAAAGCAATCTTTCTCTCAAAATGTTCCAGCAATCTCTCCAGTAATCTTTCTCTCCCCAGTAATCTTTCTCTCAAGGCATTCCAGCAATCTTTCTCTCAACATATTCCAGAAATCTTTCACTCAAGGCATTCCAGTAATCTTTCTCTTAAGGCATTAAAGAAATCTTTCTCTCAAAATATTCCAGCAATCTCTCTCTCCAGTAATCTTTCTCTCAAAGTATTCCAGCAATCCTACTCTCGAGGTGTTAATGCAACAATTCTCTAAAGTAATCTGCGCTTAATAATCTTGTTAATTATTTTTTTTTACTCCAGGTATTCCAAGGATAATATCGTATAGCTTAAGGCCTCAAATATATAATGTTAATGTGGCAGCCGTTAACTGTTTACCCGCTGTCCCTTAGTTTCCATCACACTTAACTTGACTGTCATTAAAAACGTTTCGTTAAGTGGCTCAGTTTCAAAGTGTTTGATTCAGCAGTCCAGTTTCTTCTCTCTTTGTAGACAAGACATATTGCCTGGCTCTACACATTTCAGAAACAACGAGCGTCTATAGCAGGGATCGTACTGCTTGGGACGAGCTCTGCCCTGTCAATGAGAGGAACCTCGATATTCAAGCTTATATATGCCATCAGAGTGAGGAAGAGGCAGGAGAAGGGGTCTTAGTAAGAAGGGAAAGGTGAAGTAGGTGAGGGACGGTGTTAATCTGGCCTTGTTGCATCACTTTCACTACCTTGGCTTCACTCTGTATTAACTTCGTAATATGTGCAGTTATATTATCATTATTCACGGAGAAGAGTTAAACCGTACATCAGTCTGCGGAATAGCTCTGTTTAAGGGCGTGGAATATTTGGATTGTTACATCCTCTAATAGTTTTCCTCTATATCAATCTTCCTCTTTGATGGCGCATTTAGCACTGGCCTAAGTTATTGCTAAGTCAAGTTTGTTGCCGTAGATTGCTCATGCAGCGCTTCTGTAATGTGCGTTCTGTGCTTGTCTTGCGCTTTAATCCCAGAGTTAATATCCCATAATGTTTCACCAGCATCAGATTTATTGGAACTCTCACAAGGATATTGTAGTTACCAACATTGTTTACTTTGATATCCTTACTAGTTTTACTTGTGTTTTAAGGGAAGCCAGTGTTGCTTACAGCGAGTGTGTAGGAGACGGTGGCGGTAACAGTGTCACTTGTCACAAGAATGATCCTGATGATCCATCTTTCAGTTTCACTTCCTTCTCTGGTGGTATTGATCATCTGTGTCGCTCTTATTCTCCATCCCTTGATGATATATCAGGAAAACTCAAAACATGTTTGTAACAAATACTTGCATTCATCCCTAAGAACTTTCTGGCTGTAAATTTGCGCTCTAACAAAGAAACCTATAATCACACCGCCTTGAATCATTGTTGCTGTGTTGTGAGTGTATCAGGTGGTCTTGGATTTTTCTATAATTCTTACATGAACGTTGTGTGATTTTTCTTTTTGTTTCTTCCTCCAACTTTTCACTTTAATTCGGTTATAATGCGAGAAGGATTCGAATATTCGGCCTCAAATTTTCAACGCTGATGTACGGTAGCTAGAACAAAATTCATGCAACTCTTGGCATGTGCAGGTGACTTAAAAAAAATTGTAGAACCCATTCCAGTTACAAGGACCCAAACTATAAAGATATCGTGAACAGGATTTTGGAGAAGTTGAAGGCCTTAGGGTGTTATATGAGTCTGAAGGTATATTTCCTGGATGCTCATTTGGTTCATTTTCTGAAAAATCTGGAAACTCTGAGTGAAGAGCACGGTGAAAGGTTTCACCTGGATATAAAGGAGATAAAGAGAAGGTACAAAGATAAATGGAATGTCACCATGGTGGCCGACTGCTGCTGGCTGCTACTGCGGAGACAACACACAACAAACACAAACAGAAGTTACAAACGCAGTTTTGAAAGAAAAAAAAAAACACTTAACAGGGATTTTGGGAACTTATTAGTAGCAAATTTTATAAATATTTGAAATGGTACTGGGTGAATCGTCAGTATCCGAGTCTCCTCTCATTAAGAGTCCAGTTCTACAGGCAGTCCTTGGCTTGGCTATGGCAGATGAATATAAATGTTTTGGGGTTTCTTGGAATATCCTGGATGGACTTATGTTCCTTTTGTCCTTCATCGACTTCCATAAATATCATAAATATTTTCTACACTGTTGTTTATTAAAATAGTGTTTTAAGCAATCACTTCAAGTTGTGAAGAAAATCAACGTGATAAAGAAAACACTGATATTATATTTGGAATCAACAACCCACATATATGCAAAATAAGACAAAGTAATTGAAACAAGTCTTAAAATGTTACATTTTCTACGTCTGTGTAGGACTGAAACCTAACCAAGTTTACTATCATAGTTGTTATCAAGTAAACTAACAACTTTACTATAATAGTTAATACCTAATAAATTAACTGAAAAAATAACAAATTAACAACTTCACTATAATAATTTAGACCAAACAAATATACAACTTGGCTTTATTAATTTAAAACTAGCGGAGTAACTTCACTATAATAAATGGAAACTAACAAACTAAGAATTTCACTATAATTGAACCCTAATAAACTAACAACTTCAATATAATAATTTAAAGCTAACAACTTCACTTTGTATCTTGCGGTGACTGGCTGTCCTCGTGTTTTTCAAGGATGTTGCTGGCACCTCACATCTCCTTCTTCCATAAATTACTAAGCTGTCATTACGTCATCACTAACAGCCTGACTGATCCGAGACAGGGCCCCCCAATTAACCAGTCTTAGTGATGAATGACCTTCATATTTTGACATTTTTGCGGTGTTAGGATTTCATGGGCGGCTTGTGATATTCCAGTCGCGTTCATTGAGGTGCAGTGGGCTGGGCTTATGCATCTTAGGGATGGATCTTTCTCGGATGGCACAGCGATCCGTAGATCCTACTTACACCAACGTTCAGTTGGTTTAGTTTGTGTAGATCCAACTTAAACGAACGTTGATGATAAGACACAATTGCGACAGTTGGATATCTTCATTCCTAAAGCGTTACGCCTACACAGTGAGTTTCTTACCTGGATACCTGGAGGTTACCTGGAGGTTATTCCGGGGATCAACGCCCCCGCGGCCCGGTCCATGACCAGGCCTCCCGATGGATCAGGGTCTGATTAACTAGGCTGTTACTGCTGGCCGCACGCAGTCCAACGTACTAGCCACAGCCCGGCGATCCGGCACTGACTTTAGGTATCTGTCCAGCTCTCTCTTGAAGGCAGCCAGGGGTTTATTGGCAATTCCCCTAATGCTTGATGGGAGGCTGTTGAACAGTCTTGGGCCCCGAACACTTATGGTGTTTTCCCTTAGTGTACCAATGGCGCCCCTACTTTTTATTGGGGGCATTTTGCATCGCCTGCCCAGTCTTTTACTTTCGTAGGGAGTGATTTCTGTGTGCAGATTTGGGACCATTCCTTCCAAGATTTTCCAAGTGTAGATTATGATACATCTCTCCCTCCTGCATTCCAACGAGTACAAGTCAAGTGCTTCCAAGCGTTCCCAGTAGTTAAGGTGCTTGACAGAACTTATACGTGCAGTCAAATGCAGTCAAATGCAGAGACAGCAGGTGTAGGAGTGAAATGAAGATGATGTAATCAGTCCCTCAACCTTTGAGAAATAATATTTGAGGTGGTCAGTCCCTCAGTTCCACAGAGCTGAACTTAACCAGCTAACAACTTTACTAAAACAGATGATACCAAGTAAACCAACAACTTCATTTTTATAATTGAAATCTAACAAATTAGCGTCAGTATAATCATTGAAAAAATGACATCCTAACAACTTCTTCATAATTTAATTTAAAACTAACAAATTAACTTCTCTATAATAATTGAAACTTAATAAAGGTTGACTGATTACATCATCTTCGTTGGCCAGGCCACCACTTGGAAAAGGCCCGGGCCGGGAGAATACCGGCGAATCTTTAATAATAATAATCATCATCTTCGTTCCACTACTACACCTGCTGCCTCTGTTTTCGACTGAAGAAGCCTACTGTACAGGTGAACCGTTTCAACAATAAAGGTGAACATCAAAATGGTATACAATACCGACAGGTTGTTAGGTAAGACACATATGCAACAGTTAGACAACTTTATTCCGAAACGTTTCGCCTACACAGTAGGCTGCATACTTTCTGTATTCGACTGAAGAAGCCTACTGTGTAAACGGAATAAAGTTATCTAACTGTTGCATATGTGTCTTACCTAACAACAATAAAGATATCCAACTATTGCACATGTGTCTTAATCATCGGTATTTTACATTATTTTACATTATTTTCAACATTACACAAGCGTTCATTTGCTTTATTTTCTGAAGCCCACACATATACAAACGTTTGATTATTTTATTTTGTGAATCCAACTTAGACAAGCATTGATCTTCTTTGTTTTGCAGTAGATCCCGCTAACTCGACCGTTGGCTGCATCACAAATAACCCAGAGAGCGCAGCAAGGACATAATTTAGTGAGGGTTTATCACACGTAATCACCATCACGGAGACCAAACCCCCGGGAGTAACAACACGCAATCTTCCCAGGTGAGTATCACACACTTCCTAGCCTCACCCCTCCTCCCCCCCCCCCCTTCCTCACCTCTCTCCCACTGCGACGGGAATTATCTCACGTTTTAAAATTCCCATCATTGACATGATGAAGATCCTCCCAAGTGAAGCATTGTCTGCAAGTGAAGCTTTTCCATGTGAAGTATTTGTATTGGTTTAAATACAAGGGCAGAAACTAGCATATATTCATTAGAAAACGTTTCGGTCCTGGGACCTTGACCACATCAATAAATATGTCCTAGTATTTGCTAACGTTTCTCTCTAAACCAATTAGTCGGTATCTATTACCATGGATTATACCGGTATTTTATTATTCACATTTCGAAAGGCAAATCCTGTGGTTCCTTCCTGGCTTTGTTGTGACTACTTATGTGAGGTACAGCGGTGCTTCAGCCACTGCTCTTGTGTGAGGTATAGCGGTGCTTCAGCTACTGCTCTTGTGTGAGGTATAGCGGTGCTTCAGCCACTGCTCTTGTGTGAGGTACAGCGGTGCTTCAGCTACTGCTCTTGTGTGAGGTATAGCGGTGCTTCAGCCACTGCTCTTGTGTGAGGTACAGCTGTGCTTCAGCCACTGCTCTTGTGTGAGGTATAGCGGTGCTTCAGCCACTGCTCTTGTGTGAGGTACAGCTGTGCTTCAGCCACTGCTCTTGTGTGAGGTACAGCTGTGCTTCAGCCACTGCTCTTGTGTGAGGTATAGCGGTGCTTCAGCCACTGCTCTTGAGTGAGGTACAGCTGTGCTTCAGCCACTGCTCTTGTGTGAGGTATAGCGGTGCTTCAGCCACTGCTCTTGAGTGAGGTACAGCTGTGCTTCAGCAACTGCTCTTGTGTGAGGTATAGCGGTGCTTCAGCGACTGCTCTTGTGTGAGGTATAGCAGTGCTTCAGCCACTGCTCTTGTGTGAGGTATAGCGATGCTTCAGCCACTGCTCTTGTGTGAGGTATAGCAGTGCTTCAGCCACTGCTCTTGTGTGAGGTATAGCGGTGCTTCAGCCACTGCTCTTGTGTGATGTATAGCAGTGCTTCAGCCACTGCTCTTGTGTGAGGTATAGCAGTGCTTCAGCCACTGCTCTTGTGTGAGGTATAGCGGTGCTTCAGCCACTGCTCTTGTGTGAGGTATAGCAGTGCTTCAGCCACTGCTCTTGTGTGAGGTATAGCAGTGCTTCAGCCACTGCTCTTGTGTGAGGTATAGCGGTGCTTCAGCCACTGCTCTTGTGTGAGGTATAGCAGTGCTTCAGCCACTGCTCTTGTGTGAGGTATAGCAGTGCTTCAGCCACTGCTCTTGTGTGAGGTATAGCGGTGCTTCAGCCACTGCTCTTGTGTGAGGTATAGCGGTGCTTCAGCCACTGCTCTTGTGTGAGGTATAGCAGTGCTTCAGCCACTGCTCTTGTGTGAGGTATAGCGGTGTTTCAGCCACTGCTCTTGTGTGAGGTATAGCAGTGCTTCAGCCACTGCTCTTGTGTGAGGTATAGCGGTGCTTCAGCCACTGCTCTTGTGTGAGGTATAGCAGTGCTTCAGCCACTGCTCTTGTGTGAGGTATAGCGGTGCTTCAGCCACTGCTCTTGTGTGAGGTATAGCGGTGCTTCAGCCACTGCTCTTGTGTGAGGTATAGCGGTGCTTCAGCCACTGCTCTTGTGTGAGGTATAGCGGTGCTTCAGCCACTGCTCTTGTGTGAGGTATAGCGGTGCTTCAGCCACTGCTCTTGTGTGAGGTATAGCGGTGCTTCAGCCACTGCTCTTGTGTGAGGTATAGCGGTGCTTCAGCCACTGCTCTTGTGTGAGGTATAGCAGTGCTTCAGCCACTGCTCTTGTGTGAGGTATAGCAGTGCTTCAGCCACTGCTCTTGTGTGAGGTATAGCGGTGCTTCAGCCACTGCTCTTGTGTGATGTATAGCAGTGCTTCAGCACTGCTCTTGTGTGAGGTATAGCGGTGCTTCAGCCACTGCTCTTGTGTGAGGTATAGCAGTGCTTCAGCCACTGCTCTTGTGTGAGGTATAGCGGTGCTTCAGCCACTGCTCTTGTGTGAGGTATAGCAGTGCTTCAGCC
>NC_091296.1:54179076-54181576 GCF_038502225.1 Cherax quadricarinatus | reverse complement strand
GTGGCTGTATAACAGCTTCGGGTCAGATTTGGCTTTTGCTGCTATATCGTTTTCATATTGACGTTGGGCCTCCCTTCTTATCTGTGCATATTCGTTTCTGGCTCTACGACTGCTCTCCTTATTCTCCTGGGTCCTTTGCCTTCTATATTTCTTCCATTCCCTAGCACACTTGGTTTTTGCCTCCTTGCATCTTTGGGTGAACCATGGGATCATCCTGGCTTTTTCATTATTCCTGTTTCCCTTGGGTACAAACCTCTCCTCAGCCTCCTTGCACATTGTTGCTACATATTCCATCATCTCATTAACTGGCTTCCCTGCCAGTTCTCTGTCCCACTGAACCTCATTCAGGAAGTTCCTCATTCCTGTGTAGTCCCCTTTCCTGTAGTTTGGTTTCATTTGTCCTGGCCTTCCTGCTTCCCCCTCCACTTGTAGCTCTACTGTGTATTCGAAGCTCAAAAACCACATGATCGCTGGCCCCAAGGGGTCTTTCATATGTGATGTCCTCAATATCTGCACTACTCAAGGTGAATACTAGGTCCAGTCTTGCTGGTTCATCCTCTCCTCTCTCTCTCTTGTAGTGTCCCTTACGTGTTGGCACATGAAGTTTTCCAGTACCACCTCCATCATCTTAGCCCTCCATGTATCTTGGCCCCCATGTGGCTCCAAGTTCTCCCATTCGCTCTCCTTGTGGTTAAAGTCGCCCATGACCAGGAGCTTTGCCCTGCATGCATGCTCTTCTGGCCACTGCAGCCAGTGTGTCAACCATCGCTCTATTGCTCTCGTCATACTCTTCCCTTGGCCTCCTGCTGTTCTGTTGTGGGTTATACATCACTGCAATTATCACCTTGGGACCTCCAGAGTGAAGTGTTCCCGCTATGCAATCACTTTCTTCTCCGCTGTCTCCTCTCTCCAGCTCATCAAAATTCCATCAGAGTTTGATCAGCAATGCCACTCCTCCACCCCCCCTGTTCCTTCTGTCTTTCCTCAGGATCTGGTATCCCGTTGGAAAGATGGCATCTGTTATCATACCTGTAAGCTTGGTTTCTATGATCGCTATGATGTCTGGTGATGCCTCTTTGACTCTTTCGTGCCATTCCTCCCACTTGTTTGCTATTCCATCAGCGTTTGTGTACCATACCTTCAGTTTCCTTTCCAACACTGTGGTTTGGGGGGCTTGTGGGGGTGGGAGACCTGGTAGCATACTGTGGGATTCTATGGTTGGGGGTTGGGTGGAAGCTGTGGGTA
Organism: Cherax quadricarinatus; assembly: GCF_038502225.1. Lineage (NCBI taxonomy): Eukaryota > Metazoa > Arthropoda > Malacostraca > Decapoda > Parastacidae > Cherax > Cherax quadricarinatus. Next base: position 54,180,331 of record NC_091296.1, on the reverse strand, counting down.
TGGATTGTAGTGTGTTGGGATGGTGTGATAGGTTGTGGGGTTCTGAGGATAGTTGTGTGTGTGCTTGCCCTTGCTGCTCTGTTCTGCTCTGACTGACCTCTGCTGGTTCCATCCTTGTCTCCTTTCCTAGCTCCTTTCACTTTTTTGTCCTCTCCCTCAGCTGCTGTCTCTCTGTTTGTGTTCTGTCTCTGTCTAGGAACACCTTCTTGTACTCTTCCGAGCTTTTCAACCGTGGTTTCTCTTAGAGGATCCTGTTCCACACTGTTTCTGTCCTGAGAATCAGCTTGATCAGTCGGTTTCTCCCCTTCGAGTACCCCCCTATTCTCTGAAAATTTACAATCTCGTCCATGTCTTCTCACCCTATTTCCGTGATGATTTTTTCAATCTCCTTTCTTTCTTCCCGCCATCTTTCAGTGTGTGTCCTTTCCTCTCTCTCCCAAAGCCCATGAATAAACACTGATTTTGCCCTTTCCTCCTCCCATTGCCTCTCCCTCTGTGACTCTGGTTCCTGTCTGTATGTGGTCATTTTCTCCCTTGATTTTTCCAGTGGCTCTTGGTAGCATGGTTGTGCCTCAGCATTCGACCTATCTCCCTCTCCATCTGCACCCATCTGCTCTTCCCTTCCACTCCCTGGCCCTTCTTTGCAGGCTGATATGACCTTAGCATAATTCATATCTCCTTCCTTCCTGTTCAGCCTCTCAGCTTCGTATGGTGTGTCTTCTCTGGTCACTACCCCTGAGACTTGCTTCAGCCTGTTTACGTCAAATTCTAGGACCTTTACCCTGGCTATTGCAGTTTCAACTTGTGCCTCCCAACTCTTCGTCTCCTTCTCCAACCTCTTTTCACATTTCACAGAGAGCTCTTTCTCCATTTTTTTCAGAAAGCTCTCCTAATTTTCTCTCCCATTCTTGCTCTATCCTTTTCCACTGCTCCTCCATCCATTCCTCCCTACCAGTACCACTGTCATCTGATCCCTGATTCCTGCGAGTCCCAACCATTTTTTTTTGTTTAGTGAAAGAGAGAGAGAAAGAGAAAAAGAAAAAGGGGGAGAGAGTGAGAGAGAGGGAGAAATAGAAGGGGAGGGTAGAAGGAGAGAGGGGAAAAGAAGGGAAAAGGGGGGAGAAAGTGAGAGAGAGGGAAAAGGTTAGAGAGAGGGGGGAGTGACAAGGGAAGAGAGAGAGAGAAAAGAAGAGTAAGAGAGGAAGAGAGGAAGGGAGAGGGAGAGAGGGAGAGAGAGAGGAAGAGAGAGAGAGGA
>NC_091296.1:54164076-54174076 GCF_038502225.1 Cherax quadricarinatus | reverse complement strand
TACAGGCAGAAGACAGGGTCAATAAAGTTAGATTTACAGGCAGAAGACAGGGTCAATAAAGTTAGATTTACAGGCAGAAGACAGGGTCAATAAAGTTAGATTTACAGGCAGAAGATAGGGTCAATAAAGTTAGATTTAGTGGCAGAAGACAGGGTCAATAAAGTTAGATTTAGTGGCAGAAGACAGGGTCAATAAAGTTAGATTTAGTGGCAGAAGACAGGGTCAATAAAGTTAGATTTAGTGGCAGAAGACAGGGTCAATGAAGTTAGATTTAGTGGCAGAAGACAGGGTGTATAAAGTTAGATTTACAGGCAGAAGACAGGGTGTATAAAGTTAGATTTACAGGCAGAAGACAGGATCAATAAAGTTAGATTTAGTGGCAGAAGACAGGGTCAATAAAGTTAGATTTAGTGGCAGAAGACAGGGTCAATAAAGTTAGATTTAGTGGCAGAAGACAGGGTCAATAAAGTTAGATTTACAGGCAGAAGACAGGGTGTATGAAGTTAGATTTACAGGCAGAAGACAGGGTCAATAAAGTTAGATTTACAGGCAGAAGACAGGGTCAATAAAGTTAGATTTAGTGGCAGAAGACAGGGTCAATAAAGTTAGATTTAGTGGCAGAAGACAGGGTCAATAAAGTTAGATTTACAGGCAGAAGATAGGGTCAATAAAGTTAGATTTAGTGGCAGAAGACAGGGTCAATAAAGTTAGATTTAGTGGCAGAAGACAGGGTCAATAAAGTTAGATTTAGTGGCAGACGACAGGGTCAATAAAGTTGGATTTAATAACAGAAAAGAGGGTCAATAAATTTAGATTAAGCGGCATAAAGCTAGGTTACTAACATTACATCAGCAGGTCAATCTCACAAGACGAACCATCAACATTCTTTCCACGATATTTATAGAATATGCAGATCTTCAAATGTTTCTGAATGAGGGATGTATTGTTAGGTGTGTACCTCAGTGTGATATCTCTCGTGTTAGTACTGATAAATTACGGAAAGATAGGTCGGGGACACTAAAGAAAATTTCAACATTACTTAATATACAAATAACCCACACTTAGGAGAAAGAAACTCATGACGACCTTTCGGTTCGAATTGGACCATTAACTAGACACACTGTGACTAGTTAATGGTCCAAGTTGGATCGAAACGTCGTCATAAGTTTCGTTCTTCTATGTACGGGTTAATCGTGTATTGTTCCAGTCACAGTATTGTAACTTTTTGTTCTTTATAGACTCCGTAGGTAAACATTACTAGGCTGTTGGTCAGTCTCCTGTTTACTGTACAGAAAAGAAATTAGGCGAATCCGTCCTTTTGCTAGATGTCCGATGCGATGACTTCATCCAGTCCTTGATGTCAGGGCATAGCAGCGAGAAGTGTGTATCTCTCAGCGTATATACGCTGAGTGTTTACTTTCATTCTTCATTTTCTTTATGGATTACAGTATTCTTGACTAGGTGGCACTCAGCCCCAATGATCTTATGAGTTGTCGACAGGCTTTAAGCCTAGTTAAGCAATCTATCTTTGATGTATCAAGCTGATATGATTAAGAAGCCACTAGGGAATTGTCTTTGAGTGGGTGTCGGTGTCAAAGTTTAATTTTTTGCAAAAAAAATTGAATAAATTTATATTAAAAACGTCTCATATTCGGTAGCTCATTGATGAACGTTTTTGTCATGTTAGCCTCAGCTTCGTCACCTTAAACAAGTCTGAAGTCAAACCACCTTGGTCGAAAAATCGTGGGAGCTTTTACGAATGCTTATGTGGGACACAGGCAGTATGGTAGAGGATAATGTATTCTCCCGCAATGAGACAGATTTCTAACCTTTCTTCATAGCAGAAAAGAATTAACCTGAGAAGCATTTGTTCAGGATGTATGTGTTCTATGAGATGGTCTCCACAGTCGCTCAGAGAACTGGGTAACGATCTCTTGAATATACGGAGGTCTTATTCCTGTGTAAACTCAAGCAGAGGCGGACGGGAACGGAACAGAAATATTTATTCTAGTTTGGAAAACGATAGGATTTCTGGTGCCACTGCTTCCTCAGTGGTTGCTGGTGCCACTGGCTCCCTGGGTGGGTGGTGGTGCTACTGGCTCCCTGCGTGGGTGCTAGTACCACTGGCTCCCTAGGTGGATGCTGGTACCACTGCCTCCCTGGGTGGATGCTGGTGCTACTGGCTCCCTTGGTGCTTGCTAGTACCACTGGCTCCGTGGGTGATTGATGGTGTTCCTGGCTCCCTGGGTTGTTGCTGGTGCTACTGGCTCCCTGGGTGGATGCCGGTGCTACTGCCTCCCTGGTTGGTTGATGGTACTACTAGCTCTCTGGGTGGTTGCAAGTGCTACTGGCTCCCTAGGTGGTTGCTGGTGCTTCTGCCTCTCTGGGTAGTTGCTGGTGCTACTCGCTCCCTGGGTGGTTGCTAGTGGTACTGGCTCCCTGGGTTGTTGCTGGCGCTACTGCCTCCCTGGTTGGTTGATGGTACTATTAGCTGTCTGGGTAGTTACAAGTGCTCCTGGCTCCCTAGGTGGTTGCTGGTGCTTCTGGCTCTCTGGGTGGTTGCAAGTGCTTCTAGCTCTCTGGGTGGTTGCTGGTGCTACTAGGTCTCTGGGTGGCTGCCGGTGCTACTGCCTCCCTGGTTGGTTGACAGTAGTACTAGCTCTCTGGGTGGTTGCAAGTGCTACTGGCTCCTTAGGTGGTTGCTGGTGCTCCTGGCTCTCTGGGTGGTTGTAAGTGCTACTGGCTCCCTAGATGGTTGCTGGTGCTTCTTTCTCCCTGGGTAGTTGCTGGTGCTATTAGCTCCTCCCTGGGTGGTTGCAAGTGCTTCTAGCTCCCTGGGTGGTTGCTGGTGCTACTAGCTCTCTGAGTGACTGCAAGTGCTTCAAGCTCCCTGGGTGGTTGCTAGTGCTACTAGCTCTCTGAGTGGTTGCAAGTGCTTCTAGCTCCCTGGGTGGTTGCTGGTGCTACTAGCTCTCTGAGTGGTTGCAAGTGCTTCTAGCTCCCTGGGTGGTTGCTGGTGCTACTAGCTCTCTGAGTGGTTGCAAGTGCTTCTAACTCACTGGGTGATTGCTGGTGCTACTAGCTCTCTGGGTAGTTGCAAGTGCTTCTGGCTTCCAGGGTGGTTGCTGGTGCTACTAGCTCTCTGGGTAGTTGCAAGTGCTTCTTGCTTCCTGGGTAGTTGCTAGTGCTACTAGCTCTCTAGGTGGTTGCAAGTGCTTCTGGCTTCCTGGGTGGTTGCTAGTGCTACTAGCTCTCTGAGTGGTTGCAAGTGCTCCTAGCTTCCTGGATGGTTGCTGGTGCTACTAGCTCTCTGGGTAGTTGCAAGTGCTTCTTGCTTCCTGGGTAGTTGCTAGTGCTACTAGCTCTCTAGGTGGTTGCAAGTGCTTCTGGCTTCCTGGGTGGTTGCTAGTGCTACTAGCTCTCTTGGTGGTTGCAAGTGCTTCTAGCTCCCTGGGTTGTTGCTGGTGCTAATAGCTCTCTGGGTAGTTGCAAGTGCTTCTTGCTTCCTGGGTAGCTGCTAGTGCTACTAGCTCTCTTGGTGGTTGCAAGTGCTTCTAGCTCCCTGGGTGGTTGCTGGTGCTACTAGCTCTCTGGGTAGTTGCAAGTGCTTCTTGCTTCCTGGGTAGTTGCTAGCGCTACTAGCTCTCTGAGTGGTTGCAAGTGCTTCTAGCTTCCTGGATGGTTGCTGGTGGTATTAGCTCTCTGGGTGGTTGCAAGTGCTTCTGGCTTCCTGGGTGGTTGCTGGTGCTACTAGCTCTCTGGGTGGTTGCAAGTGCTGTTAGCTCCCTGGACTGTTGCTGGTGCTACTAGCTCTCTAGGTTTTTGCAAGTGCTTCTTGCTTCCTGGGTAGTTGCTAGTGCTACTAGCTCTCTGAGTGGTAGCAAGTGCTTCTAGCTTCCTGGATGGTTGCTGGTGGTATTAGCTCTCTGGGTGGTTGCAAGTGCTTCTGGCTTCCTGGGTGGTTGCTGGTGCTACTAGCTCTCTGGGTGGTTGCAAGTGCTTCTAGTTCCCTGGGCTGTTGTTAGTGCTGCTAGCTCTCTGGGTGGTTGCAAGTGCTTCTAGCTCCCTGGGCTTTTGCCTGTGCTACTAGCTCTGTAGGTGGTTACAAATGGTTCTGACATCCTGGGTGGGTGCTGGTGCTACAGGCTACCTTGAAAGGCTGCTTTTCTTCAGGTGTTTAAAGTATGGGAACATTACTTGTATATATACTGGTTCCCTACCCTTCGCGTTTCTGTGTGACTAGTTAATGGTTCCCGTCGGACTGAAGTGCCGTCATAAGTTTCCTTCCTCTAAGTGCCGGTTATTTGTGTACTGCGTTGCTCTCTTCAGCATTTTGCTCACCTGATTTTTCTCGTTGTTGGTGGTGAGTAGTTTTCGTGTGTGCCTCGGCAGTTCTTGTGTTGATGAGGGAGACAGATCATGTTGATAACGTTGGGAGACTTGTATTGATCTTATGACCTACGACGCTAGTTACTTGCCACCTTGCAACGGCACTGCTAGTTTGGTTGTTCTATGCATTTATAATATCATAAGTTTCAGGGTTACTGGACAGTTTATTAGCTTCCTTCGTAAGGTTTGCAAATGTGCAACTTTCGGATGGTGGTGAAGGCTTCTGGGAGTGTATGCGTGGATTGCCTCCAGGAAGTCGTTTGACGAGATGAGATTTACCGAAGCAACATATGAATCGGAACAACTGCTATATGCGCAGCCAATCCCATTGCTCTTAATGTGGCGGAATTACTCACAGACTCTAATTGTGCGCAATTCAAAAAGTTGGTAGCATAGTTTTCTATGTAGCGAAGCTTCTGTTCATGGTATCTCATGCCGTTACGTAGTATATCTGTAGAAGGGATGTTATGTTATTGCAAGTGTGTTGCAATCTTACTTCTTCTGATAGTTCTATTTGGGACCCAGTAACAGCTGTTGCCTGTTATGTTGCATCACTCATGGTGGGTTTTGTACAATTACGAATGAAATCTGCCAGCTTGAGCTGAGAGATCTCAGAGTGATGAGGATACCATCTAGCATTCCACATTGGTTTAAGAAGATGTATAAGATGCTGGGGCGATTTGGAAGGAGATTATTGGTTGCTGTCACGGGGCTGGATTAGTCGTCGTGGATTCCAACAAGATAGACGCTGAGGATGAAGCTTAAGAGACACAAACACTCTATGAAACGTTGTCTTTCGTCGTTTTTATTCCCTTTTTTTCTTTTACTGGGCTCTATTGGGATCTAACCTTGCAAGATAAGTTTAGTGTTATGCAAGGCATCGACTGGTACCTCGTCCCACCACACACATTGCTCCTGACCCCTTACACGATCACCTCAACACTTTCACCGAGACTCTGGAATGATGTAACACAGAGACGCTTCGCCACTCTTGAAAACTTTCCCTGGTGTGGAGTTGCCTGCGACGGAATCCATCACCTCACACTGATGTACATAATCGTAGCTATGTGGCGCTAGATATTGTGGTGCTGGAACCTCTTGCATTGTTGTCTGTTGTTACTTCGTTTTTCAGGGGGGTAAGAAATACCTGACACGGATCTTTGCTATAAGATGACCCTTCAAATGAACGCATTTGCAACAATACGTTATACAAAAGGAAATAAGTGAAAGTTGGGTAGAAGATGCTGGAAGCTACAGCTGGACTCAGTGGTCTGAGTGCAGTGCGAGTAAGATTGTGCTAGACTCAGTGGTCTGAGTGCAGTGCTAGTAAGATTGTGCTAGACTCAATGATCTGAGTGCAGTGCTAGTAAGATTGTGCTAGACTCAGTGGTCTGAGTGCAGTGCTAGTAAGATTGTGCTGGACTCAGTGGTCTGAGTGCAGTGCTAGTAAGATTGTGCTAGACTCAGTGGTCTGAGTGCAGTGCTAGTAAGATTGTGCTAGACTCAGTGGTCTGAGTGCAGTGCTAGTAAGATTGTGCTGGTCTCAGTGGTCTGAGTGCAGTGCTAGTAAGATTGTGCTAGACTCAGTGGTCTGAGTGCAGTGCTAGTAAGATTGTGCTAGACTCAGTGGTCTGAGTGCAGTGCTAGTAAGATTGTGCTGGACTCAGTGGTCTGAGTGCAGTGCTAGTAAGATTGTGCTGGACTCAGTGGTCTGAGTGCAGTGCTAGTAAGATTGTGCTAGACTCAGTGGTCTGAGTGCAGTGCTAGTAAGATTGTGCTAGACTCAGTGGTCTGAGTGCAGTGCTAGTAAGATTGTGCTAGACTCAGTGGTCTGTGTGCAGTGCTAGTAAGATTGTGCTAGACTCAGTGATTTGAGTGCAGTGCGAGTAAGATTGTGCTAGACTCAGTGGTCTGAGTGCAGTGCTAGTAAGATTGTGCTAGACTCAGTGGTCTGAGTGCAGTGCTAGTAAGATTGTGCTAGACTCAGTGATTTGAGTGCAGTGCGAGTAAGATTGTGCTAGACTCAGTGGTCTGAGTGCAGTGCTAGTAAGATTGTGCTAGACTCAGTGATTTGAGTGCAGTGAGTAAGATTGTGCTAGACTCAGTGGTCTGAGTGCAGTGCTAAGAAGATTGTGCTAGACTCAGTGATTTGAGTGCAGTGCGAGTAAGATTGTGCTAGACTCAGTGGTCTGAGTGCAGTGCTAGTAAGATTGTGCTAGACTCAGTGATTTGAGTGCAGTGCGAGTAAGATTGTGCTAGACTCAGTGGTCTGAGTGCAGTGCTAGTAAGATTGTGCTAGACTCAGTGATTTGAGTGCAGTGCGAGTAAGATTGTGCTAGACTCAGTGGTCTGAGTGCAGTGCTAGTAAGATTGTGCTAGACTCAGTGGTCTGAGTGCAGTGCGAGTAAGATTGTGCTAGACTCAGTGGTCTGTGTGCAGTGCTAGTAAGATTGTGCTAGACTCAGTGGTCTGAGTGCAGTGCTAGTAAGATTGTGCTAGACTCAGTGGTCTGAGTGCAGTGCTAGTAAGATTGTGCTAGACTCAGTGGTCTGAGTGCAGTGCTAGTAAGATTGTGCTAGACTCAGTGGTCTGAGTGCAGTGCTAGTAAGATTGTGCTAGACTCAGTGGTCTGAGTGCAGTGCTAGTAAGATTGTGCTAGACTCAGTGGTCTGAGTGCAGTGCTAGTAAGATTGTGCTAGACTCAGTGGTCTGAGTGCAGGGCTAGTAAGATTGTGCTAGACTCAGTGGTTTGAGTGCAGTGCTAGTAAGATTGTGCTAGACTCAGTGGTCTGAGTGCAGTGCTAGTAAGATTGTGCTGGACTCAGTGGTCTGTGTGCAGTGCTAGTAAGATTGTGCTAGACTCAGTGGTCTGAGTGCAGTGCTAGTAAGATTGTGCTGGACTCAGTGGTCTGTGTGCAGTGCTAGTAAGATTGTGCTAGACTCAGTGGTCTGAGTGCAGTGCTAGTAAGATTGTGCTAGACTCAGTGGTCTGAGTGCAGGGCTAGTAAGATTGTGCTAGACTCAGTGGTTTGAGTGCAGTGCGAGTAAGATTGTGCTAGACTCAGTGGTCTGAGTGCAGTGCTAGTAAGATTGTGCTAGACTCAGTAGTCTGAGTGCAGTGCGAGTAAGATTGTGCTAGACTCAGTGGTCTGAGTGCAGTGCTAGTAAGATTGTGCTAGACTCAGTGGTCTGAGTGCAGTGCGAGTAAGATTGTGCTAGACTCAGTGGTCTGAGTGCAGTGCTAGTAAGATTGTGCTAGACTCAGTAGTCTGAGTGCAGTGCGAGTAAGATTGTGCTAGACTCAGTGGTCTGAGTGCAGTGCTAGTAAGATTGTGCTAGACTCAGTGGTCTGAGTGCAGTGCGAGTAAGATTGTGCTAGACTCAGTGGTCTGAGTGCAGTGCTAGTAAGATTGTGCTGGACTCAGTGGTCTGAGTGCAGTGCTAGTAAGATTGTGCTAGACTCAGTGGTCTGAGTGCAGTGCTAGTAAGATTGTGCTAGACTCAGTGGTCTGAGTGCAGTGCTAGTAAGATTGTGCTAGATTCAGTGGTTTGAGTGCAGTGCGAGTAAGATTGTGCTAGACTCAGTGGTCTGAGTGCAGTGCTAGTAAGATTGTGCTAGACTCAGTGGTCTGAGTGCAGTGCTAGTAAGATTGTGCTGGACTTAGTGGTCCGAGTGCAGTGCTAGTAAGATTGTGCTAGACTCAGTGGTCTGAGTGCAGTGCGAGTAAGATTGTGCTAGACTCAGTGGTCTGAGTGCAGTGCTAGTAAGATTGTGCTAGACTCAGTGGTCTGAGTGCAGTGCGAGTAAGATTGTGCTGGACTCAGTGGTCTGAGTGCAGTGCTAGTAAGATTGTGCTAGACTCAGTGGTCTGAATGCGGGGCTAGTAAGATTGTGCTGGACTCAGTGGTCTGAGTGTAGTGTGAGTAAGATTGTGCTAGACTCAGTGGTCTGAATGCGGGGCTAGTAAGATTGTGCTGGACTCAGTGGTCTGAGTGCAGTGCGAGTAAGATTGTGCTAGACTCAGTGGTCTGAATGCAGGGCTAGTAAGATTGTGCTAGACTCAGTGGTCTGAGTGCAGGGCTAGTAAGATTGTGCTAGACTCAGTGGTCTGAGTGAAGTGCGAGTAAGATTGTGCTAGACTCAGTGGTCTGAGTGCAGGGCTAGTAAGATTGTGCTGGACTCAGTGGTCTGAGTGTAGTGTGAGTAAGATTGTGCTAGACTCAGTGGTCTGAGTTCAGAGCTAGTAAGATTGTGCTGGACTCAGTGGTCTGAGTGCAGTGCGAGTAAGATTATGCTAGACTCAGTGGTCTGAGTGCAGTGCGAGTAAGATTGTGCTAGACTCAGTGGTCTGAGTGCAGGGCTAGTAAGATTGTGCTGGACTCAATGGTCTGAGTGGAGGGCTAGTAAGATTGTGCTGGACTCAGTGGTCTGGAGGCGCTTATTTCAGATGATATGAATACAGTGCTAGCGAGGTTTTCACACGGTGGTCTGAGTGCAGGGCTGGTGTTTATGTGGTTGTGCTGGCCTCAGGGGTCTAAGTACAGTTCTAGTGAAGTTGTGCTGGGCTCAGTAGTTTGAATGCAGTGACAGCGAGGCTGTACTGGAATCAGTGGCCTTGTTGCAGTGCTGGAAGTCGTCGAGTCCACGCGTCGACAGTGAGGTGCTAATGGAACACGGCCTTGAGGTTTGTTTGTTGTACTTGAGGGCCATTCAAGTCAGACATAAGTAAGGGCAGCCAACTCCTGTTGGCATTACTTATCTAGTTATAGCGGATTCATAGTCAACAGATACATAAACTCAGTATATTTAAGGAAAGCCTTGTTATGTCAAAAGGAAGGAATTAGCAGTGAAGGTGGCACTCAGACTTATTTGCAAACAATACCTTTCACAATGCATGATGCTACATAATATGTATTTACCTAGGTGTAGCTACAGCAGCGGAGGTGCACTGATGTGACCCCGTCATGAGTGTTTAATCTATCATATATTTTCTTTGCTTTGCTTGGCTTGCCGGCATGTTTACTTACACCTGTTTCCCTGTTTACCTAGCAGTAAGTAGGTACCTTAGTGTTTGACTGGTGTGGGTGGCATCCTGGGGGTGGTAGTAGTGTATCTCAGATAGGGCTGGCCTTAGAAAGGAGCTGAGGTAGGATAACAGCTCTTAGCCTATTTTCTTTGCTTTGGTTGTCTTGCCGGAAATATTTTGGTTGGTTAATGTGGCTTAAAGTCATTAAGGTTGCACTGTAACCTTTTCACTACCTGGCAAAAACATTCCATAAAATAGTGATAAAGTAAATTCTTAGTACACAGACGCTAGGAGACATGTAGGAGACATGTATCTCTCACATCTTATGCACTGTATATGCTATCTTTATATCAACAATGTATCTCTTAAACCTTTTGTACCATATTATGTAATAAAATATACCAATTGGTAAAAAAGAATGAAAAGATGGGGTGGTAGGGGAAGTCTAATATTCAAACGGCTTCAGGAAGAAATCCAAATATTCTTCCTTGAAGCCTTTTTATCCACTTCTCCGAGACTATAGGTCCCACAATTTACACCAGAGGTGGACTCCATCCTCTCTCTCTCTCTTTCTCTCTGTATAT
>NC_091296.1:54119076-54159076 GCF_038502225.1 Cherax quadricarinatus | reverse complement strand
TGTACTCAGAGCAACACTTCTCACACAGCAACAAATGTACTCAGAGCAACACTTCGCACACAGCAACACCTGTACTCAGAGCAACACTACGCACACAGCAATACCTGCTCCAACAGCAACACTTCGCACACAGCAACACCTGTTCTAACAGCAACACTTCGAACACAGCAACACCTGTTCTAACAGCAACACTTCGCACACAGCAACACCTGTACTCAGAGCAACACTTCGCACATAGCAACACCTGTTCTAACAGCAACACTTCGCACACAGCAACACCTGTACTCAGCACAACACTTCGCACACAGCAACACCTGTTCTAACAGCAACACTTCGCACACAGCAACACCTGTACTCAGAGCAACACTTCGCAAACAGCAACACCTGTTCTAACAGCAACACTTCGCACACAGCAAAACCTGTACTCAGAGCAACACTTCGCACACAGCAACACCTGTTCCAACAGCAACACTTCGCACACAGCAACACCTGTTCTAACAGCAACACTTCACACACAGCAACACCTGTTCTAACAGCAACACTTCGCACACAGCAACAATTGTACTCAGAGCAACACTTCGCACAAAGAAACACCTGTACTCAGAGCAACACTTCGCACACAGGAACACCTGTTCTAACAGCAACACTTCGCACACAGCAACACCTGTTCTAACAGCAACACTTCGCACACAGCAAAACCTGTACTCAGAGCAACACTTCGCACACAGCAACACCTGTACTCAGAGCAACACTTCGCACACAGCAACACCTGTACTCAGAGCAACACTTCGCACACAGCAACACCTGTACTCAGAGCAACACTTCGCACACAGCAACACCTGTACTCAGAGCAACACTTCGCACACAGCAACACCTGTACTCAGAGCAACACTTCGCACACAGCAACACCTGTACTCAGAGCAACACTTCGCACACAGCAACACCTGCACTCAGAGCAACACTTCGCACACAGCAACACTTGTTCTAACAGCAACACTTCGCACACAGCAACACCTGTCCTAACAGCAACACTTCGCACACAGCAACACCTGTACTCAGAGCAACACTTCGCACACAGCAACATCTGTACTCAGAGCAACGCTTCGCACACTGCAACACCTGTTCTAACAGCAACACTTCGCACACAGTAACACCTGTACTCAGCGCAACACTTCGCACACAGCAACACCTGTACTCAGAGCAACACTTCGCACACAGCAACACCTGTACTCAGAGCAACACTTCGCACACAGCAACACCTGTACTCAGAGCAACACTTCGCACACAGCAACACCTGTTCTAACAGCAACACTTCGCACACAGCAACACCTGTACTCAGAGCAACACTTCGCACACAGCAACACCTGTTCTAACAGCAACACTTAGCCCACAGCAAAACCTGTACTCAGAGCAACACTTCGCACACAGCAACACCTGTACTCGAAGCAACACTTCGCACACAGCAACACCTGTTCTCACAGCAACACTTCGTATACAGCAACACCTGTTCTAACAGCAACACTTCGCACACAGCAACACCTCATCTAACAGCAACACTTCGCACACAGCAAAACCTGTACTCAGAGCAACACTTAGCACACAGCAAAACCTGTACTCAGAGCAACACTTCGCACACAGCAACACCTGTTCTCACAGCAACACTTCGTATACAGCAACACCTCATCTAACAGCAACACTTCGCACACAGCAAAACCTGTACTCAGAGCAACACTTAGCACACAGCAACACCTGTACTCAGAGCAACACTTGGCACACAACAACACCTGTACTCAGAGCAACACTTCGCACACAGCAACACCTGTACTCAGAGCAACACTACGCACACAGCAATACCTGTTCCAACAACAACACTTCGCACACAGCAACACCTGTCCTAACAGCAACACTTCGCACACAGCAACACCTGTACTCAGAGCAACACTTCGCACACAGCAACACCTGTACTCAGAGCAACACTTCGCACACTGCAACACCTGTTCTAACAGCAACACTTCGCACACAGTAACACCTGTACTCAGCGCAACACTTCGCACACAGCAACACCTGTTCTAACAGCAACACTTCGCACACAGCAACACCTGTACTCAGAGCAACACTTCACACACAGCAACACCTGTTCTAACAGCAACACTTAGCCCACAGCAAAATCTGTACTCAGAGCAACACTTCGCACACAGCAACACCTGTACTCAGAGCAACACTTCGCACACAGCAACACCTGTTCTCACAGCAACACTTCGCATACAGCAACACCTGTTCTAACAGCAACACTTCGCACACAGCAACACCTCATCTAACAGCAACACTTCGCATACAGCAACACCTGTTCTAACAGCAACACTTCGCACACAGCAACACCTCATCTAACAGCAACACTTCGCACACAGCAAAACCTGTTCCAACAGCAACACTTCGCACACAGCAACACCTCATCTAACAGCAACACTTCGCACACAGCAATACCTGTTTCAACAGCAACACTTCGCACACAGCAACACCTTTACTCAGAGCAACACTTAGCACACAGCAACACCTGTACTCAGAGCAACACTTCGCACACAGCAACACCTGTACTCAGAGCAACACTTCGCACACAGCAACACCTGTACTCAGAGCAACACTACGCACACAGCAATACCTGTTCCAACAACAACACTTCGCACACAGAAACACCTGTTCTAACAGCAACACTTCGCACACAGCAACACCTGTACTCAGAGCAACACTTCGCACACAGCAGCACCTGTACTCAGAGCAACACTTCGCACACAGCAACACCTGTACTCAGAGCAACACTTCGCACACAGCAACACCTGCACTCAGAGCAACACTTCGCACACAGCAACACCTGTTCTAACAGCAACACTTCGCACACAGCAACTCCTGTACTCAGAGCAACACTTCGCACACAGCAACACCTGTTCCACCAGCAACACTTCGCACACAGCAAAACCTGTACTCAGAGCAACACTTCGCACACAGCAACACCTGTACTCAGAGCAACACTTCGCACATAGCAACACCTGTTCTCACAGCAACGCTTCACACACAGCAACACCTGTTCTAACAGCAACACTTCGCACACAGCAAAACCTGCACTCAGAGCAACACTTCGCACAGCAACACCTGTACTCAGAGCAACACTTCGCACACAGCAACACCTGTACTCAGAGCAACACTTCGCACACATCAACACCTGTTCTCACAGCAACACTTCGTATACAGCAACACCTGTTCTAACAGCAGCACTTCGCACACAGCAACACCTCATCTAACAGCAACACTTCGCACACAGCAAAACCTGTACTCAGAGCAACACTTCGCACACAGCAACACCTGTACTCAGAGCAACACTTCGCACACAGCAACACCTGATCTAACAGCAACACTTCGCACACAGCAACACCTGTACTCAGAGCAACACTTCGCACACAGCAACACCTGTACTCAGAGCAACACTTCGCACACAGCAACACCTGTACTCAGAGCAACACTACGCACACAGCAATACCTGTTCCAACAGCAACACTTCGCACACAGCAACACCTTTACTCAGAGCAACACTTAGCATACAGCAACACCTGTACTCAGAGCAACACTTCGCACACAGCAACACCTGTACTCAGAGCAACACTTCGCACACAGCAACACCTGTACTCAGAGCAACACTACGCACACAGCAACACCTGTTCCAACAACAACACTTCGCACACAGAAACACCTGTTCTAACAGCAACACTTCGCACACAGCAACACCTGTACTCAGAGCAACACTTCGCACACAGCAGCACCTGTTCTCAGAGCAACACTTCGCACACAGCAACACCTGTACTCAGAGCAACACTTCGCACACAGCAACACCTGCACTCAGAGCAACACTTCGCACACAGCAACACCTGTTCTAACAGCAACACTTCGCACACAGCAACTCCTGTACTCAGAGCAACACTTCGCACACAGCAACACCTGTACTCAGAGCAACACTTCGCACACAGCAACACCTGTTCCACCAGCAACACTTCGCACACAGCAAAACCTGTACTCAGAGCAACACTTCGCACACAGCAACACCTGTACTCAGAGCAACACTTCGCACATAGCAACACCTGTTCTCACAGCAACGCTTCACACACAGCAACACCTGTTCTAACAGCAACACTTCGCACACAGCAAAACCTGCACTCAGAGCAACACTTCGCACAGCAACACCTGTACTCAGAGCAACACTTCGCACACAGCAACACCTGTACTCAGAGCAACACTTCGCACACAGCAACACCTGTTCTAACAGCAACACTTCGCATACAGCAACACCTGTACTCAGAGCAACACTTCGCACACAGCAACACCTGTCCTAACAGCAACACTTCGCACACATTAAAACTGTACTCAGAGCAACACTTCGCGCACAGCAACTCCTGTACTCAGAGCAACACTTCGCACAGAGCAACACCTGTACTCAGAGCAACACCTGCGCCCACAGGCATACTACTGTAAGGGTCATCACCTGACTATTGCTATGATCATCACGTGACTATTGTTATGGTCATCACGTGACTATTGTTATGGTCATCAGCTGACTATTGTTATTTTCATCAGCTGACTAATATTATGGTCATCAGCTGACTGTTGTTATGGTCATCAGCTGACTATTGTTATGGTCATCAGCTGACTATTGTTATGGTCATCACCTGACTATTGTTTTGGTCATCAGCTGACTATTGTTATGGTCATCACCTGACCAACACGATAGGGATGTGTATTCGCCCTGTATAAGCAATTTTCTGGTTGTCCACCCGCTATCCACCCGCTATCCATCTGTTACCATTCACTATTCACTCATCCAGTCGCTGCCTACTCGTTACTCACTCGTTATATATTTACTGCTCACTTGTTATACACTATTTACTCAATATCCACTCAGAAAGAACAAAAAGCGACAATATCGTGACTGGAACAATACACAGTGTGGTCATTTGTTTATACATATCCAGTCGCTAGCCATTCACTATCCATTATAAATTTACTACGCTTGTAAACCGTTATTTGTTATTTAAGACTTGACACATAAGTCGCCACTGTCAAGCTGATGCATCACACAGTATCTCAAACAAGATATTGTTTGACGCATCAAACAAGATATTGTTTGGAACGCAACACGTTGAGCGTCACAGGTGGTAGAGAGACACAGATGGTAAAGAGAGATAGAGAGGGAGTCAAAGGAGGTAGAGAGACACAGATGGTAAAGAGAGAGTCACACGTGGTAAAGAGAGAGACACAGGTGGTAAAGAGAGATACACAGGTGGTAAAGAGAGATACAGGTGGTAAAGAGAGACACAGGTGTTAAAAAGAGAGACTTAGGTGATAAAGAGAAAGAATAGCAGGTAATAAAGAGAGAGAGAGACAGACAGACAGGTGGTAAGGAGAGAGACACAGGTGGTGGTAAAGAGAGAGAGACTCAGATGGTAAAGAGAGAGACTCAGGTGGTATAGAGTGACAGACACAGGTGGTAGACTGCTGGGTTTATCGGATTAGGAAAGGAAGATGGTTGTTTTGTGTTGTGTTCAAGGGAAGAACACACACATACTCACACACACATACATAGTCATTGGAGTGATGTATAACCCACCACAGAACTGCAGGAGGCCAAGAGAGGAGTACGAAGAAAGCGAGTCCTTGGTTTAGCCGAAGGTGTAGGGAGGCAAAAACTAAGTGCACCAGAGAATGGAAAAGGTACAGGAGGCAAAGGACCCAGGAAAATGAGGAGATTAGTAGAAGAGCCAGAAACGAGTATGCACAGATAAGGAGGGAGGCCCAGCAACAGTACGAGAACGAAATAGCATCAAAGTCAAGTCTGACCCGAAACTGCTGTATAGCCACATAAGGAGGAAGACAACAGTCATAGACCAGGTGATAAGGCTGAGGAAAGAAAGTGGGGAACTCACAAGAAATGATCAAGAAGTATGAGGAGCTCAATGTGAGATTTAAGGAAGTATTTACAGTGGGGACAGGAAAGCCTCTGGGGAAACAGAACAGAGGGGGACACCAGCAAGAAATATACCAACAAGTGTTGGATGACATACATACAATTGAAGAAGAGGTGAAGAAGCTGCTAAGGGACATCGATACCTCAAAGGCAATGGGACCGGACAACATCTCCCAGTGGGTCCTTAGAGAAGGAGCGGATATGCTGTGTGTGCCACTTACCACAATCTTCAACACATCCCTGGAAACTGGGCAACTACCTGAGGTATGGAAGACGGCAAATGTAGTTCCCATTTTTAAAAAAGGAGACAGAAAAGAGGCACTAAACTATAGACCTGTGTCACTGACGTGTATAGTATGCAAAGTTATGGAGAAGATTATCAGGAGGAGAGTGGTGGAGCACCTGGAACGGAACAAGAGTATGAACGCCAACCAGCACGGATTCATGGAAGGCAAATCCTGTGTCACAAACCTTCTGGAGTTTTATGATAAAGTAACAGAAGTAAGACACGAGAGAGAGGGGTGGGTTGATTGCATCTTCTTGGACTGCAAGAAGGCCTTTGACACAGTTCCTCACAAGAGATTAGTGCAGAAGCTAGAGGATCAGGCTTATATAACAGGAAGGGCACTGCAATGGTTCAGAGAATACCTGACAGGGAGGCAACAACGAGTCATGGTACGTGATGAGGTATCACAGTGGGCACCACAGGGGTCGGTCCTAGGACCAGTGCTATTTTTGGTATATGTGAACATGATTGAAGGGTTAGACTCAGAAGTGTCCCTGTTCGCAGATGATGTGAAGTTAATGAGGAGAATTAAATCTGATGAGGATCAGGCAGGACTTCAAAGAGATCTGAACAGACTGGACACCTGGTCCAGCAATTGGCTACTCGAATTTAACCCCGCCAAATACAAAGTCATGAAGATCGGGGAAAGGCACAGAAGACCGCAGACGGAGTATAGGCTAGGTGGCCAAAGACTGCAAACCTCGCTCAAGGAGAAAGATCTTGGGGTGAGTATAACACCGAGCATGTCTCTGGAAGCACATATCAACCAGATAACTGCTGCAACATATGGACTCCTGGCAAACCTGAGAACAGCGTTCCGATACCTTAGTAAGGAATCGTTCAAGACACTGTACATCAGGCCCATACTGGAGTATGCAGCACCTGTTTGGAACCCGCACTTGATCAAGCACGTCAAGAAATTAAAGAAAGTGCAAAGGTTTGCGACAAGGTTAGTTCCAGAGCTAAGGGAATGTCCTATGAAGAAAGGTTAAGGGAAATCGGCCTGACGACACTGGAGGACAGGAGGGTCAGGGGAGACATGATAACGACATATAAAATACTGCGCGGAATAGACAAGGTGTACAAAGACAGGATGTTCCAGGGAGGGGACACAGAAACAAGAGGTCACAATTGGTATTTGAAAACACAGATGAGTCAGAGAGATATTAGGAAGTATTTCTTCAGTCATAGAGTTGTCAGGCAGTGGAACAGCCTAGAAAGTGATGTAGTGGAGGCAGGAACCATACACAGTTTCAAGACGAGGTTTGATAAAGCTCATGGAGCGGGGAGAGAGAGGACCTAGTAGCAACCGGTGAAGAGGCGGGGCCAGGAGCTAAGACTCGACCCCTGCAACCACAAATAGGTGAGTACACACACACACACACTTGATTAGATTACAATAAAATGCGAGTCTAATGACGTGTACTCCCCTAATTCCCCTAATTGTGGTTGCAGGGGTCGAGACTCAGCTCCTGGTCCCGCCTCTTCACTCACCGCTACTGGGTCCTCCCTCTCCCTGCTCCATGACCTTTATCATACCTCGTCTTAAAACTATGTATGGTCCCTGCTTCCACTACATCGCTACGTGTGTGTGTGTGTGTACTCACCTATTTGTGGTTGCAAGGGTCGGTCGAGTGTGTGTGTGTGTGTGTGTGTGTGTGTGTGTGTGTGTGTGTGTGTGTGTGTGTGTGTGTGTGTGTGTGTGTGTGTGTGTGTATGAGTGTGTGTGTGCGTGTGTGTGTGTGAGTGTGTTTGTGTACATGATAACAAGGTCAAGAGAATTCGAGTCAGTTTGTCACGTAAATGCTGTTATTATTTAGATATCGTGAGAGGAGGTCAAGGCAAAGGGAGGGTGGAGGGTGGAGAGTGGAGGGTGGAGGGTGGATAGTGGAGGGTGGAGGGTGGAGAGTGGAGGGTGGAGGGTGGAGAGTGCAGGGTGGAGGGTGGAGAGTGGAGGGTGGAGGGTGGAGAGTGGAGGGTGGAGGGTGGAGAGTGGAGGGTGGAGGGTGGAGAGTGCAGGGTGGAGGGTGGAGAGTGGAGGGTGGAGGGTGGAGAGTGGAGTGTGGAGGGTGGAGAGTGGAGGGTGGAGGGTGGAGAGTGCAGGGTGGAGGGTGGAGAGTGGAGGGTGGAGGGTGGAGAGTGGAGGGTGGAGGGTGGAGAGTGGAGGGTGGAGGGTGGAGAGTGCAGGGTGGAGGGTGGAGAGTGGAGGGTGGAGGGTGGAGAGTGGAGGGTGGAGGGTGGAGAGTGGAGGGTGGAGGGTGGAGAGTGCAGGGTGGAGGGTGGAGAGTGGAGGGTGGAGGGTGGAGAGTGGAGGGTGGAGGGTGGAGAGTGGAGGGTGGAGGGTGGAGAGTGGAGGGTGGAGGGTGGAGAGTGGAGGGTGGAGGGTGGAGAGTGGAGGGTGGAGGGTGGAGAGTGGAGGGTGGAGGGTGGAGAGTGGAGGGTGGAGGGTGGAGAGTGCAGGGTGGAGGGTGGAGAGTGGAGGGTGGAGGGTGGAGAGTGGAGGGTGGAGGGTGGAGAGTGGAGGGTGGAGGGTGGAGAGTGGAGGGTGGAGGGTGGAGAGTGGAGGGTGGAGGGTGGAGAGTGGAGGGTGGAGGGTGGAGAGTGTAGGGTGGAGGGTGGAGAGTTGAGGGTGGAGGGTGGAGAGTGGAGGGTGGAGGGTGGAGAGTGGAGGGTGGAGGGTGGAGAGTGGAGGGTGGAGGGTGGAGAGTGGAGGGTGGAGGGTGGAGAGTGGAGGGTGGAGGGTGGAGAGTGGAGGGTGGAGGGTGGAGAGTGGAGGGTGGAGGGTGGAGAGTGGAGGGTGGAGGGTGGAGAGTGCAGGGTGGAGGGTGGAGAGTGGAGGGTGGAGGGTGGAGAGTGGAGAGTGGAGGGTGGAGGGTGGAGAGTGGAGGGTGGAGGGTGGAGAGTGGAGGGTGGAGGGTGGAGAGGGTGGAGGGTGGAGGGTGGAGAGGGTGGAGGGTGGAGGGTGGAGAGTGGAGGGTGGAGGGTGGAGAGTGCAGGGTGGAGGGTGGAGAGTGGAGGGTGGAGGGTGGAGAGTGGAGGGTGGAGGGTGGAGAGTGCAGGGTGGAGGGTGGAGAGTGCAGGGTGGAGAGTAGAGAGTGCAGGGTGGAAGGTGGAGAGTGCAGGGTGGAGAGTGGAGGGTGGAGGGTGGAGAGTGCAGGGTGGAGGGTGGAGAGTGCAGGATGGAGAGTGCAGGATGGAGGGTGGAGAGTACAGGGTGGAGGGTGGAGAGTGCAGGGTGGAGGGTGGAGAGTGCAGGGTGGAGGGTTTAGGGTGGAGGGTAGAGGGTGGAGAGTGGAGGGTGGAGGGTGGAGAGTGCAGGGTGGAGGGCGGAGGATGGAGAGTGCAGGGTGGAGGATGGAGAGTGCAGGGAGGAGGATGGAGAGTGCAGGGTGGAGGGTAGAGAGTGCAGGGTGGAGGGCGGAGGGTGGAGAGTGCAGGGTGGAGGGTGGAGAGTGCAGGGTGGAGGGTGGAGAGTGCAGGGTGGAGGGTAGAGAGTGCAGGGTGGAAGGTGGAGAGTGCAGGGTGGAGAGTGCAGGGTGGAGGGTGGAGAGTGCAGGGTGGAGGGTGGATAGTGCAGGGTGGAGAGTGCAGGGTGGAGGGTGGAGAGTGCAGGGTGGAGAGTGCAGGGTGGAGGGTGGAGAGTGCAGGGTGGAGGGTGGAGAGTGCAGGGTGGAGGGTTAAGGGTGGAGGGTAGAGGGTGGAGAGTGGAGGGTGGAGGGTGGAGAGTGCAGGGTGGAGGGCGGAGGATGGAGAGTGCAGGGTGGAGGATGGAGAGTGCAGGGTGGAGGGTGGAGAGTGCAGGGTGGAGGGTAGAGAGTGCAGGGTGGAGGGTGGAGAGTGCAGGGTGGAGGGTGGAGAGTGCAGGGTGGAGAGTGCAGGGTGGAGGGTGGAGAGTGCAGGATGGAGGGTGGAGAGTGCAGGGTGGAGGGTTAAGGGTGGAGGGTAGAGGGTAGAGAGTGCAGGGTGGAGGGTGGAGAGTGCAGGGTGGAGGGTGGAGAGTGCAGGGTGGAGGGTGGAGAGTGCAGGGTGGAGGGTGGAGAGTGCAGGGTGGAGGGTGGAGAGTGCAGGGTGGAGGGTTTAGGGTGGAGGGTAGAGGGTGGAGAGTGGAGGGTGGAGAGTGCAGGGTGGAGAGTGCAGGGTGGAGGGTGGAGAGTGCAGGGTGGAGGATGGAGAGTGCAGGGTGGAGGGTGGAGAGTGCAGGGTGGAGGGTTTAGGGTGGAGGGTAGAGGGTGGAGAGTGGAGGGTGGAGAGTGCAGGGTGGAGAGTGCAGGGTGGAGGGTGGAGAGTGCAGGGTGGAGGGTGGAGAGTGCAGGGTGGAGGGTTTAGGGTGGAGGGTAGAGGGTGGAGAGTGGATGGTGGAGAGTGCAGGGTGGAGGGCGGAGGGTGGAGAGTGCAGGGTGGAGAGTGGAGGGTTTAGAGTGGAGGGTGGAGAGTGGAGGGTTTAGGGTGGAGGGTGGAGAGTGGAGGGTTTAGGGTGGAGAGTGGAGGGTTTAGGGTCGAGGGTAGAGAGTGGAGGGTTTAGGGTCGAGGGTGGAGAGTGGAGGGTTTAGGGTGGATGGTGGAGAGTGGAGGGTTTAGGGTGGAGGGTGGAGAGTGGAGGGTTTAGGGTGGAGGGTGGAGAGTGGAGGGTTTAGAGTGGAAGGTGGAGGGTGGAGGGTTTGCGGTGGAGGGTGGAAAGTGGAGGGTTTAGGGTGGAGGGTGGCGAGTGGAGGGTTTAGGGTGGAGGGTGGAGAATGGAGGGTTTAGGGTGGAGGGTGGAGGGAGAATCTCTCATGATACACTGTAACATGAGAGATAAGTGTAGCAAGTAACAGTAAGAATCACTCACATACTGAGTGTCAGTGGTTTGATCCCTTCCACGGATCAAAACGTTGGGCATGTTTTCTTACACCTGTTTCCCTGTTTACCTAGCAGTAAGTAGGCACCTTAGTGTTTGACTGGTGTGGGTGGCATCCTGGGGGTGGTAGTGTACCTCAGCTAAGGTTGGCCTTTGAAAGAAGCTGAGGTAGGATATCATCTCTTATAGGATCACTAACATTGTAAATATTATGATGCCTGGTTGATCAACCGCTGATCCACCATGAGGCCTGGTCACAGACCGAGTCGCGGGGGCGTTAACCCCCGAAACCCTCTCCAGGTATACACCAGGTATGCATCTTCATTACTCCAGCACCTACGTAAATAAACCCGAGTCTTTGTAAAGGACTCCGAGACCTTTGTAAAAGGCTCAAACACAAGTTGACTTATCGCTCAACATCTAAACTGAAGAAAAATATTCTACGTATTTGTATGTTTACTTAAAAAAATATTATTGTGAAGACAAGAATGTACAGAGGATGATTAAGACGTAGATGCAACACTTAAATATCCTCACTGTAAAGACGTTTCGCCATCCAGTGGCTTCATCAGTCTAATACCGAGAGTAATATTGGAGAAGGTGTAAGACACGAAGAAGCTTTTTGAAGTGATCAGTCCCTCTCACTTGACGAGTCTGTTGAAGACATTGCAAGACATGAAAACCAAGTTCGAAACGATCAGTTCCTCTGTCTTAATAAATCTGCGGGAGACAGTGGAAAATATGAAATAAATATAAGGTAATTAGTTTCTCTGTCTTGATGAATGTATAACAGGAGCACCGTCGTTTCTCACCCAGGAAGAGTGACCCGAGCAAGAAGAAACAGTTTCGTCATCACTCACTCCATCACTGTCTTGCCAGAGGCGTGTAGATACTGCAGTTCAAATGCTTCGACATATCTCCATCCCCAGGCCTTCAGAGTGCCGGCACTGCACTTCCCACCTCCAGGACTCAAGTCCGGCTAACAAGACTTTTATACTTATATACTAACATATCTTCAACACTGAGAGAGTGATTACTCTGAACTGCTTCCACTGACTTCAGTATTATTTTCTGTATTGAACTAATGTAACCATTCTGTCTAATATAACAGCTCTGACTAATATAACAGCTCTGGCTAATATAACCACTATGACTAATATAACCACTCTGACTAATATAACAGTTCTGACTAATATAACCACTCTGACTAATATAACAGCTCTGACTAATATAACCACTATGACTAATATAACCACTCTGACTAATATAACAGCTCTGACTAATATAACCACTATGACTAATATAACCACTCTGACTAATATAACAGTTCTGACTAATATAACCACTCTGACTAATATAACAGCTCTGACTAATATAACAACTCTGACTAATATAGCAGCTCTGACTAATATAACAACTCTGACTAATATAACAGCTCTGACTAATATAACAACTCTGACTAATATAACTCTGACTAATATAACAACTCTGATTAATATAGCAACTCTGACTAATATAACAACTCTGACTAATATAACAACTCTGACTAATATAACAGCTCTGACTAATATAACAACTCTGACTAATATAACAGCTATGACTAATATAACAACTCTGACTAATATAACTCTGACTAATATAACAACTCTGATTAATATAACAACTCTGACTAATATAACAACTCTGACAAATATAACAACTCTGACTAATATAACAACTCTGACTAATGTAACAACTCTGACTAATATAACAACTCTGACTAATATAACAAATCTGACTAATATAAATATTGTGACTATTATAACCACTCTGACTATTATAACCACTCTAATATAAATTAAGACACATGTGCAACATCTGGGTATCTTTATTGTAGACGTTTCACCATCCAGTGGCTTTATCAATACAAATTCCAGGACATAACTTGAAGACAGTAGGACTATATACAGAAGATGAGGTAATCAGTCCCTCAACCTAGGAGTAGGTGCGAAGAGCACCGTAGTCGCGGTGATTCTGAAGCAGAAGCAAGGAGCCTGGCGCTTATATAGTAATGTCAGGTGTAGCAGACGGGATTCCCCAGTGGAAGTAGGTCCTTCCCAAAGAGATGGGTTGGTTGTACCAGTAGTTGTCGTAGTCGTGAAGGTTATGTACATGTCCTCAGAATCAAGATTCCATGATGTTGAAGTGTCTGACAAGTTGTGCAAGAATGGTATATAATACCGACAAGATGAAATTAAGACACATGTGCAACATCTGGGTATCTTTATGGATGGCGAAACGTCTACAATAAAGATACCCAGATGTTGCACAAGTGTCTTAATTTCACCTTGTCGGTATTATATACCATTCTTGCACACTCTAATATAACCACTCTGACTATTATAACCACTGTGACTATTATAACCACTGTGACTATTATAACCACTCTGACTATTATAACCACTCTAATATAACTACTGTGACTATTATAACCACTCTGACTATTATAACCACTGTGACCCTTATAACCACTCTGACTATTATAACCACTCGTTGACGGAACGTCTCTACGATAAAGATACCCAGGTGTTGCAAATACGTCTCATTTATCTACTTGTCGATTTAGTAAACCATTAATGTATAATAACCGTAAGGGTATATACAAATAAACGTTAATATCTCCCAGTATATATATGATAAGAATTTGCTGTAGCCTTTATTTTAGTGATAAAGGTGTCTATTATTGGAGGCGAAAATGTATAAAATGACCCTCTTAATAATAAAACTTTACCATTTATATTAATAATTTTTTCAACGAACTGACCGTATCCCACCGAGGGAGGGGGACATAAAAAAGAAAAACGAAAGTTTTTTTTTTTTTTTTTAATTTAATAATTTGTATAGTAGAAGGGGTTACTATCCCCTTGTTCCCGGCATTTTAGTCGCCTATTACGACGCACATGGCTTACTGAGGAAGAATTCTGTTCCACTTACCCTTGGAGATAAGAAAGAAGAAACCCCAGATGGGTGAGTAAATATATATGCGTGTACATGCATGTGTAGTGTGACCTAATGTAAATAGAAGCAGCAAGATATACCTGTTATCCCGCATGTTTATGAGACAGAAAAAAGAAAACAATTCTACCACCATGTAAAACACTCATATGTAAAACACTCACTGATATATAGACTGCTCGGGAAGGCTGCTACACCAAACAGGATGAGGTTGAAATTAGTCTCTGAGGCTCCACGACCACGAATGTCCTTGCAGCAGGATAATGCGCTCAGTACTGCTGAGCACCTGCTGTTTTAAGGATGGTGGTCCAGTGGATAGAGAGATGCGTATTTTGTTGAATTCTCACAGGGCTGGGCATGGAAATGCAGAATCGAGTTTTGGTCATACATTATATATATATATATATATATATATATATATATATATATATATATATATATATATATATATATATATATATATATATATATATCTTATATATATATATATATATATATATATATATATATATATATATATATATATATATATATATATATATATACATGGGTAAGGGGCTTGGACTTCCAGCAAGCGTGCGTGAGCGTGTTAGATAGGAGTGAATGGAGACGAATGGTACTTGGGACCTGACGATCTGTTGGAGTGTGAGCAGGGTAATATTTAGTGAAGGGATTCAGGGAAACCGGTTATTTTCATATAGTCGGACTTGAGTCCTGGAAATGGGAAGTACAATGCCTGCACTTTAAAGGAGGGGTTTGGGATATTGGCAGTTTGGAGGGATATGTTGTGTATCTTTATATGTGTATGCTTCTAGACTGTTGTATTCTGAGCACCTCTGCAAAAACAGTGATAATGTGCGAGTGTGGTGAAAGTGTTGAATGATGATGAAAGTATTTTCTTTTTGGGGATTTTCTTTCTTTTTTGGGTCACCCTGCCTCGGTGGGAGACGGCCGACTTGTTGAAAAAAAAAATATATATATATATTGGTTTATTATGTCATATACACAAATAACACAGAATAAATTTGGAAGACATGTGCTGAGAGACGATGAGAAGCCTTCATTACCTCAAGGTCGACAGGAAGACAGCTTAACTTCAAGGTCGACGCTGCACCTTATAACTGAACGTAATGTGTAAAATATTGTAAGAGGAGGCAGGTTGGTGGGAGGGAGGGAGGTAGGCAGGAAGGTAGGTCGGTGGGAGGGAGAGAGGGAGACAGGAAGGTAGGTTGGTGTGAGGGTTGAAGGTAGGTCGGTGGGGGGGAGAGATGCAGAAAGGTTACTTGGTGGGAGAGAGAGAGGCAGAAAGGTTACTTGGTGGGAGAGAGAGAGGCAGAAAGGTTACTTGGTGGGAGAGAGAGAGGCAGAAAGGTTACTTGGTGGGAGAGAGAGAGGCAGAAAGGTTACTTGGTGGGAGAGAGAGAGGCAGAAAGGTTACTTGGTGGGAGAGAGAGAGGCAGAAAGGTTACTTGGTGGGAGAGAGAGAGGCAGAAAGGTTACTTGGTGGGAGAGAGAGAGGCAGAAAGGTTACTTGGTGGGAGAGAGAGTGGCAGAAAGGTTACTTGGAGCGAGGTAGAAAGGCAGGAAATTTCAATTAACAACTTTCGTACAAATGCACCAACATTCTAAATGCATTCTAAATGCATGGTAATTGTATTCTAAATGTATTCTCGGTGTATTCAGAAGTCCGAGTGACAAACTAAATGTTTATTCATTGTAAATGCAAATTATTCGTGGCATGTGTCGGACACAGTATATAGTCTAGTGTTTCCTGTTGCTTGGCCAGGGTCATCCCCAGGCAGCACTAGACCACCATCATCACCCCCCAGAGACCGGTGCAGGAGGGCTCTTCATCCAAGGAACAGGAACTTCCCTTCAGCTTCTATGATTAAACCTGATTACCTTCCCATTGCCAAGGCGCTTTATAACTCCTATGGGTTTAGCGTTTGCTTATAATAATAATAATAATAATAATAATAATAATAATAATAATAATAATAATAATAATAATAATAATAGCAATAATAATATAAAGATAATATTTATATTATTATTATTAATATTATTATTATTATTATTATTATTTTTATTATTATTATTATTATTATTATTATTATTATTATTATTATTATTATTATTATTATTATTATTATTATTATTGTTATTATTACAGCAATTATAAAAATAATAGTTATTATTAATTATAATAATAATAATAATAATTATACTATTACTACTACTACTACTACTACTACTAATAATAATAATAATAATAATAATAATAATAATAATAATAATAATAATAATAATAATAATAATAGTAATAAATAACAACAATAAAAATTCCAGCTTCAGGCAATACATCAAAAACGTTTGTTTTTCAACGAATTAAACAATATTCCATCTCCCATTCCCGTATTTTTTTTTTACTAAGGACCATCGTAAGTTTAGGATAATTTATGTTAAAGCAATATAAAACAATATTTATATAATATTTAAAACCAACGAGAAATAAACGCATTTAAACGCGTTAGCAAACGCACGGTAGAGATGACACCTGCATTTTTGGTTCTTGAAGGCCGAAATATGCAAAAAATTAATCAAGCTGAGAATTAATGTATATTACGCAGCATGGGAATATATTCTAATCTGTTCTTTATTATACTGCATAGTAGATGGATGTACTGTTGTTATAGGTATTCCAGGTATATCCATCTGTTGCAGTGTGTAGGTTAGGGTAGATAAGATTTGTCAAGAAACAAGACAAGCGTTTCCTGACGTGGGTCTTAGTCATATGATGACCCGCAGCTGGAGCTTTTGGTCATCTGACCGAGGCCTTCAGCTGGCTTACCGGTCCACCACTTTAATAATTATGATTATGACTATAACTATTTTTTTACACATTACATTGTGTAGGTTAAGGAATGGACTCATCCCACCGTCAATCTCTGACGGAACACCACAGTTAAATACCATTTTTGTCACTAAATTGTTAAGGGATAATACAGACAATATTCCAAATGAGACTATTAAAATTGCAGTTAGTAACGGAAGAAGTTAAAAAATGTATATATAACTGCTAAAGACCTAAATTACAATGGCCTGAATAGCGACCTCTGTCATAGCAGGGAGACCATGAAAAAAACATTCTCCGACGGAAGAAAGCGAGATAATGATAATGGTGATTAAATCCAACGTGAGAACTCGCGAGAATCGCGGAAACACGACTGTAAAACAGATCAGAGATCGCACAGTACTTGGACTGTGATAAGTCAGTTCTAAAGTCAGCCAGCCAGCCTGACGAAATCAGAATTGTGAATAACCTGGCAAGTACGGGCCAGTAGGCTTGCTTCACTGGACCTCCATAGTTTTGTTCTTTTGATCGTTATGCTGAAAATGGTATAAAATACCAAAAACTTGATGATTAAGATATATGTGCAACAGTTGGGCATCTTTACTGTTGAAACGTTTGGCCTACACAGTAGGCTTCTTCAGTCTAATACAGAGACAGCAGATGTAGTAGTGAAATGAAGATGATGTAATTAGTCCATCAACCTTGGAGAAATAATATTTGAGGTGGTCAGTCCCTCTTCAAGAGAAAAGTTCAGCCCCATGGTCTAGAACGATATTAAGTTGAAGCATGATAAAGGAGTTTTAAATACTGTAGAAGATGAGATGGAAGATCTCGAAGACATTGTTATAAGGTGTGACCAATCCATGATGAAGGCTGAGACTTCCTGTGGTGTGAAACAGACGCTCCCTGATGGACCGCTACATCCTGAAATGCATGCTACGAGTATGTTACATTTTATTCGGCGTATCTCACACTCCCATATAGGCTGCCTCACAACCAGCGAACCAGGTTCTGAGGATTTAACGACCAATAGGGGCCCCGTCGTTATATCAGTACCTTTGTTCATCGGCCAATCATAGACAAGCCCGCCAAAACTGTGAAGCAATGTGGTTCACTTATGATAGGAGTTTTAGCAGACTTGTCTAGGCTGCTGGTCTTTCACGGTGTTTTGTCTGGCTCTTGCATTTTTTCCTCCTTTGATTACCGTGTTGTACACTTGTTCTTACATTACTTGGTGAAGGAAATACAAGTCATATAACTTCTGTTATCTTACGACCAGGTGTGCAGGCCATTCTTCACCTGTGTTCGTAATAGTGTTGTTAGATACTGATGATTGTCAAACATTTTCAAATGTCTCAAAGAGTTCAGAACCTAGCAGCATCAACCCTGAATGAATATTTAGTGCTATTATTATTATTATTATTATTATTATTATTATTATTATTATTATTATTATTATTATTATTATTATTATTATTATTATTATTATTATTGTTGTTGTTATTATTATTGTTTTTGTTATTATTTATTATTCTTATTACTGCTACAACTACTACTATTACACTGACTTCTTTTTCTATTTCCCCTTCTGCCCTGTCTTCCAGCTTTCGCCCCATTTCACTCAGCTGTGACTTAATAATGGTTCACTACTAGCCGATACGTTGTCTAGAGTTTCCTCTCATAACTGTGGGTTATTTGTAAATTGTTTCAACCAAGGTATTGTGACTTATTTTCTTCTTGAAGTGATTTCAGTATGGTGACTTCATCTTCACGACCATCCCCACGACAGACCTGGCTCGAAGGGTGTGGAAAGAGTGTCCAATAGCAGTGATTTCTCCGTCCTCCTTCCTTAATGGCACAGAAGGAACGCGTGAAATTGGGGTCTTATAGCCCTGGGGACTTTGCAGGCTACGCAAACACTGGCGAATCTTGTTAGCTGAGACAGGAGGCGGTCTACAACATCGCAGAATACTGGATTGAACATTTTCGTGATGTGCTGAGTACTGAAACCTGTGAACCTTCTACAGATTCCTGACAAAAGCACTAGGCAGCATCATGCATTTTCGCGTCTTGCCAGGCTAGAGATTTTTTGGTGGGATTGTTGTCATTATTGCTGCGTAGAGCACTGGGTGAGCGCTTGCTTTATAGAGTCCAGAGTTTACAATAATCTCTAGGAGTAATTTTTCCTCGCTGAAGATTAGTTAATCTGTTAAGTGGAAAAGAAACTTCCAGTGCTTTCGTTATCTCTTAGTCACATCTTCAAAAAATTATGCAAATCAGCAAGCGTATTATATACACGAAGTACGCACTCACACATAACCTTGATACGACAAAGCCAAGTGCATATATGACACTCAAAGACTTGACGTGATTATGTTTAACCTATATCAGCTTGAGAGTGACATGGTGTGCACACCCTTGTATACTGCTTGAGTAATAAATTACTTTCAAATATCATCTATAATTAATTTAAAGTGAACAATTATACTCACTAATTCAGCACGATTGGCCACTCAACCAAAATTATACAAGGAATTAGCTCCTCTATATTTATTCGTTACATTGTTATATCTAGAAACACACACGCCTCATTTTCCATATAGCCATGTGGATGGTCTCATCCACATGGCTAATATGAAATCACAAACATCTACGTCTCAAATCTAACATTAGTTCTTTTAAATTCTACCTTCTCATTAAGTAGCTACTTTATTTTCATATTACGTGTACTATCAGGAGGTGTACTATAGGAACGGCCTAGGACCGTGCCCGGGAGGACAACATCGGTGAATTCTCCCATCCAGACTTTTTTTCTCTCTCATCGTGACTATTCTGCCGTTCAGGTATTCTTCTATCCAAGTTAATATCTTGCCTGTCATGCCGTCCTGTTCCTCCGTGTGTGCATATCCTTGAACAAGAAGCCATATGTTTATGTTTGGGTGTGTGCAAGAATGGTATATAATACACGACTGCGGTGCTCTTCGCACCTACTCCTAGGTTAAGGGACTGATTACCTCATCTTCTGTATGTAGTCCTACTGTCTTCAAGTTATGTCCTGGAATTTGTATTGATAAAGCCACAGGATGGCGAAACGTCTACAATAAAGATACCCAGATGTTGCACATGTGTCTTAATGTCATGTTTGGGTGTGATTATACGTACCTAAATATACCTAAAGAAATCTCTCATGCATTTTTAACCATATTTCAGGAAACTAAGCACTAAAACTTCAGTTTCTTCTTTTACAAAAAGCACCATAGGCAGCAAAAAAGTAATTTTAGCGTGAAAAAAAAAATCATCAGATACAGTAAGCCTCGTCTCCTACACACACTCGTCTCCCCGCCTCACACACTAAGAAATACGCGAGCACTGCTGCTGCCTTCCCTTACACCTCAAAACGAAAACCAATACTTTTGATTATTTTCTCACACATATCCTTTAAACAACAAACAGATAAACACCTTGATCACCTCTCACACAAGGAATAATATCCTGAAAAGCCCATAACATCATAAACACCTTCACGCTCTTATAAGACAACAAAGCCTGGGAACATACTCAGGTTCCGTCACATTAAAACACCTTGAACATCTTCATGTCCTAACACACACACACACAAGAAAACTTCTCATTATGACGTCCCAACAAACGATAACATGTCTATTCCCAGGATCCAACAAGCACCCTAATGATTGTCACGCACCATCAAAAAGCAGACTCTATAACAACAACAAAAAATACCTGACCATCCAAAAACACAACACCCTGACCATCCGAAAACCCACAACAAACAAGCAAGCACAAACAGTATTACCCTAGAGATGATCACAACACTGGTTCACAGATGGGAATCCCATCGACTTTCAAGGTAAATTCTGCATTTCCTTTTTTGGATTTTTACCACAATCCCCTCTCCTTCATGGCTCCTCCATGGCTCCTTTATGGCTCCTCCATGGCTCCTTTATGGCTCCTCCATGGCTCCTTTATGGCTCCTCCATGGCTCCTCCATGGCTTCTTCATGGCTCCTCCATGGCTCATTATGGCTCCTCCATAGCTCCTTTATGGCTCCTCCATGGTTCCTCCATGGCTTCTTCATGGCTCCTCCATGGCTCCTTCATGGCTCCTCCATGGCTCCTTTATGGCTTCTCCATAGCTCCTCCATGGTTCCTCCATGGCTCCTTTATGGCTCCTCCATGGCTCCTTTATGGCTTCTCCATGACTCCTTCATGGCTCCTCCATGGCTCCTTCATGGCTCCTTCATGGCTTCTTCATGGCTCCTTTATGGCTTCTCCATGACTCCTTTATGGCTCCTCCATGGCTCCTTCATGGCTCCTTCATGGCTCCTCCATGGCTTTTTCATGGCTCCTTTATGGCTCCTTCATGGCTCCTTTATGGCTTCTCCATGACTCCTTCATGGCTCTTTCATGGCTCCTTCATGGCTCCTTTATGGCTCCTCCATGGCTCCTTTATGGCTTCTCCATGACTCCTTCATGGCTCCTCCATGGCTCCTTCATGGTTCCTTCATGGCTCCTCCATGGTTTCTTCATGGCTCTTTTATGGTTCCTCCATGGCTCCTTTATGGCTTCTCCATGGCTCCTCCATGGCTCCTCCATGGCTCCTCCATGGCTCCTCCATGGCTCCTCCATGGCTCTTCCATGGCTCCTCCATGGCTCCTTCATGGCTCCTCCATGGTTCCTCCATAGTCTTCCATGGCTCCTAAACGGTTCTCTATTGGCTCCTAGACGGTCCTCCATGGCTCTTACATGGTCTTCCGTGGCTCCTTCATGACTCCTACATGGCTGCTCCATGGCTCCTACATAGCTCCTCCATGGCTCCTATATAGTCCTCAATGAGCCTGTATGATCCTTCATGACTCCTCCATGGCACTTCATAGATTTTCATTGGTTCTAAATGGCTCCTCCATAGTCCTCAACGGCTCTTCAATGATCCTGGCTCCTCTATGTTTTTTGCTCCTCCATTTTCCTGACTTCTCCTTTTTTAGTTATGGTCCTATTTCTACCATGCCATGCTTCAGGCTCCGTTATGGTCCCGCCTCTACAATGCTCCTGGCTCCTCTATGAAACTGCATCTACCATGCTCCTGGCTCAGCCATGGCCCTACTACTACCATGCTCCTGGCTCAGCCATGGTCCTACTACTACCATGCTCCTGGCTACACTGCCGTCTAGCCTTCACTATGCTCCACTATGGTTATACCTCTACCATGCTCCACTATGGTGCTGCCTCTACCATGCTTCACTATGGTCCTGCCTCTATCATGCTTCACTATGGTCCTGCCTCTGCGCTGCTCCACAAGGGTTTTGCCTCTACCATGCTCCACCATGGTCCTGCCTATGCCATGTTCCACCATGGTCCTGCCTCTACTATGCTCCACCATGGTCCTGCCTATGACATGCTCCACCATGGTCCTGCCTATGCCATGCTCCACCATGGTCCTGCCTCTACCATGCTCCACCATGATCCTGCCTATGCCATGCTCCACCATGGTCTTTCCTCTATCATGCTCCACCACAGTACTGCCTCTGCCATGCTCCACCATGGTTCTGCCTCTGCCATGCTCCACCACGGTCCTGCCTCTGCCAGGCTCCACCATGGTCCTGCCTCTACCATGCTTCACCATGGTTCTGCCTCTGCCATGCTCCACCATGGTCCTGTCTCTGCCAGGCTCCACCATGGTCCTGCCTCTACCATGCTTCACCATGATCCTGCCTCTGTCATGCTCTACCATGGTCCTGCCTCTGCCATGCTCCATCATGGTTCTGCCTCTGTCATGCTCCACCATGGTCCTGCCTTTGCCAGGCTCCACCATGGTCCTGGTGGTCTGGTGGCTAAAACTCCCGCTTCACACACGGAGGGCCCGGGTTCGATTCCCGGCGGGTGGAAACATTCGACACGTTTCCTTACACCTATTGTCCTGTTCACCTAGCAGCAAATAGGTACCTGGGTGTTAGTCGACTGGTGTGGGTCGCATCCTGGGGGACAAGATTAAGGACCCCAATGGAAATAAGTTAGACAGTCCTCGATGACGCACTGACTTTCTTGGGTTATCCTGGGTGGCTAACCCTCCGGAGTTAAAAATCCGAACGAAATCTTATCTTATCTTACCATTCTCCACCATGGTTCTGCCTGTCATGCTCCACCATGATCCTGTCTCTGTCATGCTCCATCGTGGTTCTGCCCCTGCCATTCTCCACCATAGTCCTGTCTCTGCCATGCTCCACCATGGTCCTGTATCTGTCATGCTCCACCATGGTCCTGCCTCTGTCATGCTCTACCATGGTCCTGCCTCTGCCATGCTCCACCATGGTTCTGCCTCTGCCATGCTCTACCATGGTCCTGCCTGCCTCTGTCATGCTCCACCATGATCTTGCCTCTGTCATGCTCTACGATGGTCCTGCCTCTGTCATGCTCCGCCATAGTCCTGCCTCTGCCATGCTCCACCATGGTCCTGCCTCTGTCATTCTCCACCATGATCCTGCCTCTGTCATGCTCCACCATGATCCTGCCTCTGTCATGCTCCACCATGATCCTGCCTATGTCATGCTCCATCATGGTTCTGCCTCTGCTATTCTCCACCATAGTCCTGCCTCTGCCATGCTGAACCATGGTCCTGTATCTGTCATGCTCCACCATGATCCTGCCTCTGTCATGCTCTACCATGGTCCTGCCTCTGCCATGCTCCACCATGGTCCTGCCTCTGCCATGCTCCACCATGGTTCTGCCTGCCTCTATCATGCTCCATCATGATCCTGCCTCTGTCATGCTCTACGATGGTCCTGCCTCTGTCATGCTCCGCCATAGTCCTGCCTCTGCCATGCTCCACCATGGTCCTGCCTCTGTCATTCTCCACCATGATCCTGCCTCTGTCATGCTCCATCATGGTCCTGCCTCTGTCATTCTCCACCATAATCCTGCCTCTGTCATGCTCCTCCATGCTCCTGCCTCTGCCATGCTCCACCATGGTCCTGCCTCTGTCATTCTCCATCATGATCCTGCCTCTGTCATGTTCCACCATGGTCCTGCCTCTGTCATTCTCCACCATAATCCTGCCTCTCTCATGCTCCTCCATGGTCCTGCCTCTCTCATGCTCCTCCATGGTCCTGCCTCTCTCATGCTCCACCATGGTCCTGCCTCTCTCATGCTCCACCATGGTCCTGCCTCTCTCATGCTCCTCCATGGTCCTGCCTCTCTCATGCTCCTCCATGGTCCTGCCTCTCTCATGCTCCTAGCTCCATCGTGACCCAACTTAACATAAACAAGACTCTACATCTTCTTTATTAAGTGCTGGATAAGGTATCTAATTACTGCTAAGTTCCTGAGGTAACTCTGAAGCCACTTTAGGCAGTAACTTAGCGCTGCAGCATTAAGTGAGCCACTTACATAAGTTTCCTCAGATCCAGCTGATGGGAAAAAAACTTAAGTCAGAATCCGGTTGGGAGAATATTTCGCTTCCCTTAGGGTCGGTAATCGTACGTTAAACAAGGCGCTGGAAGCCCCTAGGAGAGGTACAAAATTCCTCTGGCGGACATCCCCAAAGGCGAGGACATAAATACGAGCGTTGGCAATGAAAAATGTTGCAGATCAGTTGAGCAACTCATCTGGTGAGACACCGGTTGGCAAAGCCGCCGCCAACATGAACATCGTAAGTATTTCTGGTTATCATTAAACTTTGTTGTCGATAGATTTTGTAGATAAAGTTAGATAAGTCGAGGCTTCCCGTGGCTGTGATATTCGTGTTTAATTATTTTCATGAACTCCTGTCTTTTTCAGACATTAAGTGAGCGTGTTTTCTCATTGCAGTATGTATATGTATATATGAAACAGAAGATTCGGTATACAAATAACCTGAATATAGGAGACTTGAAACTTGAAGCTGTTTCAGTCCAACTTAGACCATTAACTAGCCACTTAGATGAGTGTGAAGAATTGATTGATTGATTCGTCAGGAACTGCGTCCTGGCACGACTCTTATTCCTCAGAAAACCCGTCTGAGGATCTCTAAGATGTCTTTAAGAATCTTCGATTGATAGCCACGACGTCTTGACCTGTAAAGTAAATGTCGATCTAACTCAGCTGATCTGTGGCCGTGATCAAGGTCTTGCTGTAGTCCTTGTGCGTTCCACTGCAAAACGTTTTATGCGCTACAGAAAGCTGAGGTCACCAGGCTTCCCTTGCTTGTCTCTGGGTGGTCGGGTATATATGTAAAAATCACACTTACTATTTTGTCCTACTTGCGTATATTCTGAAAGATCTTGACAATAGTTCTGAATATTTTGTTTTTGTTTACTACCTAGTCAATCAGGTTGCAGATGACCTTGGTGAAGGAAGTGATTGACGTCATCATTTGATGGCTCAGGAGTGTGTGAAGGAGAGGGAGCCAGATTATATAAGAGGGGCGGGGAAGGGAAACGTAGAGAAGGTGGAGGAAGTAGTAATAATGTGGTAGTAGTGATAATTACTAGTAGAAGTAGTAGAAAAAGTAGTAGTAGCAACAGTAGCAGTAATAGTAGTAGTACTAGCGAAGAAATAGTAGTAGTAGTTGTAATAATAGATGTAGTCTGAGGAACAAGAGAACAGAGGAGCACTGCAGGAAAGTTAATGGTCCGCGGGGGTAGGACAAAATCCTTGCGGGACAAAACCCAATAGAACAGAACCCACCTAGGCAGAAGACAGAACAGACAATGAAAATGTAGGAAAGGCGAAGAGGTAGAGAGAGGAGATAAAGATCAGGGCAAGTCATGAGTGTTCTGAAGATTGGAGCATTTGACAGTGTCATAAGATAGAAATGCATCTACACACACAAAGCCAGGACAAAGATTTATATTAGCAATACTGTGTATAAGGGATGCTTCAATAAGACTGCTGCGTCTGTGAAGGCTAGAAGAAGAATAGACAGTTTTGGCATAGAACCAGGTTATAGGATGAATGTGTTCTCTAACATGACAGAAAAGAGCATATATATATATATACATATGTATATATATATATATATATATATATATATATATATATATATATATATATATATATATATATATATATATATATATATATATATATATATATAAACACACAGATCAGGGTTAGATCCCTCTAAGATTACGATGAAATCTCTTGTTCGTCTTTCTACAATTATCTTCTGTAGGAATTCAAGAGAGTTGTATAAAGTCTACAATGGTGACTCGAGACATAACAAAGAAACTTGACAATATACAAAAGAATGTTAGCGTAAACGACGCAGAAAGTTTTGCTGTGTCGGAGACACACACATACACACTACTGGGAAAAGTTTAGCAGTTTGGACGAGAAAGTTAGTGGCTTCGCTGAAGACCAGTTGGTTGAGGAGGGAGATTTTAGTTCCAAGTTGGAGCCTGAAGCTCACCCGGAGCTATGCCCTGTTGCCAGCTTGACCCTGAGCTATGTCGTGTTACCAGCTTGACCCTGAGCTATGCCCTGTTACCAGCTTGACCCTGAGCTATGCCCTGTTACCAGCTTTACCCTGAGCTATGCCCTGTTACCAGCTTGACCCTGAGCTATGCCCTGTTACTAGCTTGACCCTGAGCTATGTCCTGTTCCCAGCTTGACCCTGAGCTATGCCCTGTTACCAGCTTGCCCCTGAGCTATGCCCTATTCCCAGCTTTACCCTGAGCTATGCCTTGTTCCTAGCTTGACCCTGAGCTATGCCCTGCTCCCAGCTTAATCGTGAGCTATTCCCTGTTCCCAGCTTGACCCTAAGTTATCCCCTGTTCCCAGCTTGACTCTGAGCTAAGTTCTGTACCCAGCTTGACCCTGAGATATGCCCTGATTCCAGCTTGACCCTGAGCTGTTCCTTATTCCCAGCTTGACCCTGAGCTATGCCCTCTTCCCAGTGTGACCCTGAGATATACCGTTCCAAGCTTGTCCCTGAGCCATGTCCTGTTCCCAGCTTGGTCCTGAGCCATGCCCTCTTTCCAGCTTGAACCTGAGCTATGCCCTGTTCCCAGTTTTACCCTGAGCTATTCCCTGTTCCCAGCTTGACCCTGAGCTATGTCCTGTTCCCAGCTTGACTCTGAGCTATACCCTGTTCCCAGCTTGACTCTGAGCTATGCCATGTTGCCAGCTTAATCCTGAGCTATGTCCTGTTCCCAGCTTGACCCTGAGCTATGCCCTGTTGCCAGCTTAATCCTGAGCTATGTCATGTTCCCAGCTTAACCCTGAGCTATGCCCTGCTCCCAGCTTAACCCTGAGGTATGCCCTGCTCCCAGCTTGATCCCGCCGACACGACGTCCCAGAAAACTACGTCATTGTCAATAACGAAGTTCAATGTACCTACATTCTGAGAGCTTTACCATTAAGGCTCTGATCTTAGAGTCGGCCATTAAACACACCCAAATAATTAATATGATTATTAGGAATAGGCAGAACAGGGGGAGTGAACATTCATAGGCTGCTAGAAGATTTCTGATACAATCCTCAAAAGAATACTAACTTTCAAACTGCAAAACAGAGGCTGGATTGATTAGGGTGGCATTGCAGCGGATAAAGGAATGCTTAACAAACAGATGTAAGACAAGGCGCAGTGACGAAGCTTTCAAGACGAAAGAGAATAACAAGTGGAAAGACAAAAAATTACGTTCTTGGGCCGATACTGCTCCTTATGTGTGTAAACTACCTACCAGGGAAAAATGAACTGTTTCATGACCGTCTTAAAAATGGAATATCGACGAGAGGGCATAAGTACGGAAAAGGACAGTACGATGCTACAAGGTAAGAACGAGCTAGAGGAATTCAAGAAAATTATTGATGACACATGAGCAATGGTTAGGTATCTTTATTGTTGAAATGTTTTGCCTAAACAGTAGGTTTCTTCAGTCAAATAGAGAGGCAGCAGGTATAGTATTGAAATGAAGATGATGTAATCAGTCCATCAACATTTGAGAAAAAGTATTTGAGGTAGTCAGTCCCTCAGCCTTGAGAAGAGTTCAGTTCCATGATCTGGAACGATATGAAACCGAAGCATGAGAATGGAGCCTTAAATACTGTTGAAGGTGAGGTGGAAGATCTGGAAGATATCGTAGGGGACGAGATACAGTAGTAGAAGTAAGAAGACAGGTCCCTGTGGAACCCCTTCTCACTCATACCTAGTAGTTAAGCGATGAAGTGTGGAAGATGACTTGCTGCCTTTGTATTTAACTGAAGAACCCTACTGTGTGGGCGAAACGTTCTAACAATAAAGATACCTAACTGTAGTACGTGTCTTAATCATCAACTTGCCAACAGAGTGGCAGGGCTCAGAGCAGATTCGACTCCTTCAGCTACAAATATGTGAGCATGTCTCTTCTCATATCCTTGGTAATGAATGGCTTTCATACCATTTTCAACTAGAAAAACATTAAATGCGTGAGGACTGCGATGTAAACAGGAGGTTATAAACCTGAGAAACTGTAGTCTATAACAGAAACAACTCAATTAATTGCAGCGCAGAAAAAGCTTTACTAGTGGACATTACCTTGTTTCATCTCACTAAAACTGTTTAACTCAGTAACTGAGGATGTAAGTACACTTTTACTCTTCAGTGCTATTTCCACACACACACATACACACACACACACACACACACACACACACACACACACATACACACACACACACACACACACACACACACATTGGGGAAGGGCAAAGAAGACCGCAGACGGAGTACAGTCTAGGGGGCCAGAGACTACAAACCTCACTCAAGGAAAAAGATCTTGGGGTGAGTATAACACCAGGCACATCTCCTGAAGCGCACATCAACCAAATAACTGCTGCAGCATATGGGCGCCTGGCAAACCTCAGAACAGCATTCCGACATCTTAATAAGGAATCATTCAGGACCCTGTACACCGTGTACGTTAGGCCCATATTGGAGTATGCGGCACCAGTTTGGAACCCACACCTAGCCAAGCACGTAAAGAAACTAGAGAAAGTGCAAAGGTTTGCAACAAGACTAGTCCCAGAGCTAAGAGGTATGTCCTACGAGGAGAGGTTAAGGGAAATCAACCTGACGACACTGGAGGACAGGAGAGATAGGGGGGACATGATAACGACATACAAAATACTGAGAGGAATTGACAAGGTGGACAAAGACAGGATGTTCCAGAGATTGGACACAGTAACAAGGGGACACAGTTGGAAGCTGAAGACACAGATGAATCACAGGGATGTTAGGAAGTATTTCTTCAGCCACAGAGTAGTCAGTAAGTGGAATAGTTTGGGAAGTGATGTAGTGGAGGCAGGATCCATACATAGCTTTAAGCAGAGGTATGATAAAGCTCACGGCTCAGGGAGAGTGACCTAGTAGCGATCAGTGAAGAGGCGGGGCCAGGAGCTCGGACTCGACCCCCGCAACCTCAACTAGGTGAGTACAACTAGGTGAGTACACATACACATACACATGCACACACTATATATATACAGTGGTCCCCCGCTTTTCGTAGTTCCCGGCAATCGTAAAATTCGCCAATCATAGAGGTATTTTCGTATAAACATGGACTCGCTTTTCATAGGTTGACTCGCGAGTCGTAGTTCGTCCGGGACGCTTACCCACGGCGTGAACCAGGGCGGCAGCCAGTCTGGCATTGTTTACCAGTGAGTGAAGGTCCCCTCACGTGCTCCAGCGAAATATTTCATAATATTCCATTTATTTTAGTGCTTGCAAGTACTAAATAAGCTACCATGGCTCCAAAGAAAGCTCCTAGTGCCAAGCCTGTGGTAAAGAAGGTGAGAAATACGATTGAATTTAAGAAAACCATCATTGAACAATATGAAAGTGGTACAAGTGTGGCCGAACTGTCCAGGATGTATAAGAAACCCTACACAACCTTATGTTCCATAGTGGCCAAGAAAAATTAAATAAAGGATGCTGTTGTTGCAAAGGGAGTAACTATGCTGACAAAAATGAGATCACCAGTACTGGAAGAGGTTGAGAAGTTATTATTGGTGTGGATAAATGAGAAACAATTAGCAGGAGATACTCTTATGACTTCGTTTATTTGTGAAAAGGCTAGGCAGTTGCATGAAGATTTGGTGAAGAAATTGCCTGCAAATAGTGGTGAAGTGAGTGAATTTAAGGCCAGCAAAGGCTGGTTTGAGAGATTTAAGAACCGTACTGGCATACACAGTGTGGTAAGGCATGGTGAGGCTGCCAGTTCGGACCACAAGGCGGCTGAAAAATATGTGCATGAATTCCAGGAGTACATAGAGGCTGAAGGACTGAAACCTGAACAAGTGTTCAATTGTGACGAAACAGGCCTCTTTTGGAAGAAAATGCCAAAGAGGACCTTCATTACACAAGAGGAAAAGGCAATGCCAGGACACAAGCCTGTGAAAGACAGGCTGACGCTAATGTTCTGTGCTAATGCTAGTGGGGATTTCAAAGTGAAGCCATTACTAGTGTACCATTCTGAAAATCATAGAGTGTTCAGGAAAAACAATGTAATGAAGAGTAAATTGTGTGTGTTTTGGAAATCTAATAGTAAGGCATGGGTCACGAGGGAAATTTTCGTCGAGTGGTTCAATGAAGTGTTTGGCCCTAGTGTGAAGGAGTATCTCCTGGAAAAGAAATTGGATCTCGAGTGCCTGCTAGTAATGGACAATACACCTGCTCATCCTCCAAACTTGGATGACCTAATTTTCGAGGAGTTTGGGTTCATCACAGTAAAGTTCTTGCCCCCGAATACCACTCCTCTCCTCCAGCCCATGGACCAGCAGGTTATTGCAAACTTTAAAAAACTCTACACAAAAGCAATGTTTCACAGGTGCTTGACTGTGACCACAGACACTCACTTGACCCTAAGGGAATTTTGGAGAGAACACTTCAGCATCCTCCACTGCATAACCCTTATAGGTATGGCTTGGGAGGGAGTTACTACCAGGACTTTGAACTCTGCCTGGAGAAAATTGTGGCCAGATTGTGTCGACAAGAGGGATTTTGAAGAATTTGGGACTGACCCTAATGAGCCTATGTCTGTTGTAAAATCAATTGTGGCACTGGGGAGTTCCATGGGGTTGGATGTGAGTTTGGAGGATGTGGAAGAATTGGTGGAAGACCACAATGAAGAGCTCACCACTGAGGAGCTGCAAGAGCTTCAGCAGGAAGAGCAACACATCGCAGCTCAGAATCTTGCTGCAGAGGAGGAAGAGAGATGGAAGAAGGTGCCTTCTTCAGAAATTAAAGAGATTTTTACTATGTGGGGTAAGATGGAAAGCTTTATGGAGAAACATCACCCTAACAAAGTTGTTGCAAGCCAGGTTGGCAACATGTACAGTGGCAAAGTCTTGGGCCATTTTAGGGAAGTGTTAAAGAGACGCCAGAAACAGAGCTCTCTCCACAGTTATTTTGTGAGACAGGACTCCAGTGACTCTCAAGGTGGTCCTAGTGGCATTAAGAAACAGAGAAGAGAAGCAACCCCAGAAAAGCAAATGGTACCTGAGGTGTTGATGGAAGGGGATTCTCCTTCCAAACTATAAACAATCCACTCTCTCTCCTCCTCCAGTCTCCCATACACTAAGAAGAATCTCCAATAAAGGTAAGTGTTATGCTGTTAATGTTTCATTCATCATTTCCCATTGTATTGTTTATGTACTACATGCATATTTCATGTTAAAAATTTTTTTGTTTTAATACTTCTGGGTGTCAGGAACGGATTAATTGTATTTACATTATTTCTTATGGGGAAAATTGATTCGTAAATCGTAAATTTCGTTTATAGTAACGGCTCCAGGAACGGATTAATTACGAACAACGAGGGACCACTGTACACATATATATATATATATATATATATATATATATATATATATATATATATATATATATATATATATATATATATATATGAATGTTGCAGCGAGGAGGAGGCTGGAGGCAGTGGAGATGTCATGTCTGAGGGCAATGTGTGGTGTGAATATAATGCAGAGAATTCGTAGTTTGGAAGTTAGGAGGAGGTGTGGGATTACCAAAACTGTTGTTCAGAGGGCTGAGGAAGGGTTGTTGAGGTGGTTCGGACATGTAGAGAGAATGGAGCGAAACAGAATGACTTCAAGAGTGTATATATATAGGGGTCGGCCTAGGAAGGGTTGGAGGGAGGGGGTAAAGGAGGTTTTGTGTGCGAGGGGCTTGGACTTCCAGCAGGCATGCGTGAGCGTGTTTGATAGGAGTGAATGGAGACAAATGGTTTTTGATACTTGACGTGCTGTTGGAGTGTGAGCAAAGTAACATTTATGAAGGGATTACTTGATGGAGATAGTACATGCATGAAGGATAATGTTGCATACTGTAGTGTACCCTTCTGGCAAGACAGTGATGGAGTGAATATATATATTCATAAGACATTTTCTATTTATTTGTTAAACTGCTAGCAATATTTTCTTTCTTCTTAATTGGTTTCTTCTTCTCTAGGAGGACGTTGTTCACGATTATTTTAATTGTATTCATATTAAACCCTAAAACTGTCCAAACGTAGATCTACTTTTGGAGCACTACGCATGTGAATGTAGATCTGGTTGGACATTTTAAGGGTTAAGGGCTAAATCTGACTGGTTATTGAGCTCGGAGAGTGGTAGAGGCTCAATCATCCATCCACTAAGCAATTCTTAACCAAATCATGGACTACAATTAGTAATTGTGTACAAGACTG
The DNA here is from genome assembly GCF_038502225.1 of Cherax quadricarinatus. Classification (NCBI taxonomy): domain Eukaryota; kingdom Metazoa; phylum Arthropoda; class Malacostraca; order Decapoda; family Parastacidae; genus Cherax; species Cherax quadricarinatus. Next base: position 54,126,419 of record NC_091296.1, on the reverse strand, counting down.
GTGTACAGCGACTAGTTATCATAAGTAAACAACAGCAATAACAGCTGTTTAGTGAAGAACAGCAAAGTGCATCTAAAAGTGAAATTTTCTTATATCCGCAATCCTTCCCAATTTGTCTAATTCCTTGTGGTTCTTTCTGTCAGAAGTGTATGTTCCTGATCCTGGTGGTGGTGCTGACGGCAGTGGTCACCTTCGCTAGCGCTGACCCCCTCCCTGATCCAGACCCCATCAAGTTCAAGAAAGGCAGGAGGTTCCGCGGTGGCTTCAGGTATCGCCCCGTCATTCGCTACGTCCCATTCTACAAAGGCAAATTTAAATTCGGGTAGTGGTGACGTATGAGTACGTCATTTGACGTATGAATTCATCTTTCGATGAATAAATACGTCATTTGACAAAAAAAAAAACATGGCTGGCAACATATAAATATGGTTGGTAGCAGACATGGCAGTGACAACACCTGGGAGTACGAACTGAACCTATGAAGATTGCCATGAAATGTCTGGATATTCTTGTGAAGTCCTTCCATGCTTGCTTCCTCCGACCTCCAGCCCTAACTCAACTACCTTGATCTATGAGTGTCCTTCACCCTGCTTCACCACCACCAGCTGCCTCACAATTCCTTGTCTCGCCTAAGTCTCCACTCTTACATATTCCTCTTGAATTAACTACAATAAAATATTGAAATTCTGCATTTCGGATTATTTCCCCATTGAGCTTAGTATTTTTGTGTGTGCTCTGAGTACACAGGTAAGTAAAAGTGCTCAGAGCCATATAACAGAAAACTACAAGAAAGAAACGCGATGGTCATCCATTTGTATTCTTCACCATTATCTCACAGGATATTTACACGGAGAGGTGTACGTCTGGCGGTGTGCATACACAGAGTTTAATCCCTATTTTAGGGATTTAAGTATTCCTGACTGATAGTGAACAGGTGGTTTTCAGCTTAAATATGTTTTTTTTATTATTAACACATCGGCCTTTTCCCACCAAGGCAGGGTGGCCCGAGAAAAGAAAAACTTTCATCATCATTCACTCCGTCACTGTCTTGCCAGAGGAGCTCTTTCACTATAGTTATAAAGCTCCAGCATTAACACCCCTCCTTCAGAGTGTAGACACTGTACTTCCCATCTCCAGGACTCAAGTCCTGCCTGTCGATTTCCCTGAATCCCTTCATAAATGTTACCTTGCTCACACTCCAACAGCACTTCATGTCCAAAAAAACATTTGTCTACATTCGCTCCTATCTAACACGCTCACGCATGCTTGCTGAAAGGCAAAGACCCTCGCACACAAAACCTCCTTTACCCCCTCCCTCCAAACTTTCCTAGGCCAACTCCTACCCCGCCTTCCCTCCATTACAGCTTTATACACTCCTGAAGTCATTCTATGTTGTTCCATCCTCTCTACACGTCCGAACCACCTCAACAACCCCTACCCAGCCCTCTGTATAATAGTTTTGGTAATACCGCACCTCCTCCTAATTTCTAAACTACGAATTCTTTGCATTATATTCACACCACACATTGCCCTCAGACATGACATCTCCTTGTTGCAACATTCACCACCTATGTTTCATACCCATATAAGAGCGTTGATATAACGATACTCTCATACATTTCTCTCTTTGCTTCCATGGACATAGTTCTGTCTCCACAGACTCCTAAGTGCACCATTCACCTTTTTCTCTTCATCAGTTCTATGATTCACCTCATCTTTCACAGACACACTGCGACTAGCCGAGGATTCGAATCCGTATTGTTTTAGCCCACCTCATGGTGGCCGAAAATTCTACGACGCTCTAACCCACGGAACCATACAATCCTACAAGAATCACGATCCCAGCAGAGATAGGTGTTGTACCGTGATCTGAGGACATACGATGGTGTGGGTGCTTCACAGCTAATTTCATCCTCCTCCCAGTTAATAAAAACATGGTTATAACTATGACAGTAATTTTTAAAGAGGTGGACCGGTAAGCCGGTGGAAGGCCTCGGTCAGATGAGCGAAAGCTCCATCGGCGGGTGATGATCTAAGACCCACGTCATGAAACACTTGTCCTGTTTCCTGACGAACCTTACCTACTAGCCTCCATGAGCAGTATACGTATTCCTCGGATCACGGTATAACATCTAGCTCTGCTGGGTGCGTGAATCTTGTAGGATTGTATGGTCCCGTGGGTTAGAGCGTGAGGGGTGCCAAAACAACATGGGTTCGAATCCTTGGCTAGTCGCAGTGTTGTTATTGATCAATACCACTCGTCCGTGATTACAATAATATATATATATATATATATATATATATATATATATATATATATATATATATATATATATATATATATATATATATATATATATATATATATATATATATATATATATATATATATATATATATATATATATGCAATAAGATCACAGTAAACAGGTGATTTTAAATTATGCAAAAAACCACCGTGAAAGAGTAGTGAAATTCCAAGCGCTTTCGCGACTACTCACATTGTCAAGGAACTATGAAAGTAATACATCAAAGGAAGGCAATAAAGGGGCTTAAACCACACCTCACAGTCAACTCCCACAACAAAGAAACACCTGACGCGAGACAATACCGGACTCATAAGAAAAGAGGAACACTGCAGTAGGTCCGCTGGTCCAACTAGACAGGTCCTCACGACAACCCACCAACAAATCATTCTACCCAAGAAATAAGGTTTATTATTTGTCCAATGTATTATTAAACTCTAACCAAATTTTATTAATTATAAAAGAATCTAATTTATACAAACCTAAGGAAACATTCATATTATTTTCAAAACTGCTTTTTATGAAACAAGATTCAATTACATTTCTGTCAACCATGGACTTGTTTGATACAACCTTCTCAACTTTTGGAAAATCAATTGGATGGTTAAAATCTCTCACATGAATAAATAGAGCATTGGAATCTTGTCCAGTTCTAATGCTATATTTATGTTGTTTTAATCTAAGTTCGAGACTTTTACCAGTTTGACCGTAATAAACTTTATCGCAAATTATACAAGGAATCTTATAGACACATCCGTCAGCATTTTGGGGGGAATTCTTTATCAAAAGTTTTTTTACTGTATCAAGATTTTTAAATACAACTTTAATATTAAAAGTCTTAAGAAGAGAAGGCATATCAACCAAGTTTTCATGGTAAGGGAGAACCAACATATTTTTAGTTGAATAAGGTTGGTTGTCCCTTTTTGGGCTGTAAAAAGTATTTCTAGCAATTTTAAATAATTTATCAATTACATTCCTCGGGTATTTCAGATCATTGGCTATTTCATAAATTTTGGATATTTCTTCATCTATGAACTCTGGACTACAAATACGTAAAGCTCTCAAAAACATTGATGAGAAAACAGACAGTTTAACTTTATCTTGATGGGAAGAATAATAGTGTACATAGGAACAGTTATTTGTAGGTTTTCTGTAAATTTTAAATTTGAATTCATTATTACTCTTAATAATTAAAACATCTAGAAAAGGCAATGAGTTATTTTCCTCAAACTCAACAGTAAAGTTTATAGAATGGGCTAAGCTATTTAATTTGCCAAGGAAATGGTGTATATCTACATTCTTGGGCATAAGACATAAAATATCATCGACATTTCTGAACCATTTTGCTCTATTACGGAGGATTGTGTTAAGCAATCTTGTTTCAAAAAATTTCATGTATAGATTACAAAGTTACAAAAGGCAAAAGCCTTTTGTTACTTTGAAAAATCTTCTGATTTATCCACTGATGAAATTAATATTAGTAAGGGAATGGTATATAACTCTATGTTAAAACAAAACATTCCCAATTGCCCTCAAAGATTCTTTAAGTCTTATGATACACTTAACAATAATAAAAATTTGCGCCTTACCAAAGCAGATAAAATAAATGCAATAGTAATTATGAAAGAAAATGATTACCAAGAAAAAATGAATAATCTCTTAGATGATTCTGAAACCTTTTCTAAACTTAGAAAGAATCCCTTAGAAACCGTTAACAGCAATTTCAATAAAACAATAAAACTTCTACTAAAAGGCAAAGATGAATTAATTAAACAATTTACTTCCACTAATCCATCTTTACCTTACATGTATGGATTAATAAAAACACACAAACCAGGTAATCCAATCAAATCAATTATTAGCTCCATAGAATCAGTTTCGTATAAATTATCCAAATGGCTTGTTGACATTTTGAGCCCTATTGTTGGTAAAATTTCTAACTTCAATGTTAAAGACAACTTAGATTTAGTTGATAAATTAAGCTCCTTGACTGACTTAAATGATTTTAACATGGTTAGTTTTGATGTTACTTCCTTGTTTACGAAAGTTCCTGTTGATGATTTATTAAGTTTCTTATCTGAAGAACTCGTTAATTATGATTTACCATTACCAGTTCCTGCCATCATTAAACTTATTAAACTTTGCATTGTTGATGCAAAATTTGTATTTAATGATAAATTTTACACTCAGAAATTTGGTATGGCAATGGGGAATCCTCTTTCACATGTTCTTAGTAATCTATACATGAATTTTTTGAAACAAGATTGCTTAACACAATCCTCCCTAATAGAGCAAAATGGTTCAGATATGTCGATGATATTTTATGTCTTATGCCCAAGAATGTAGATATACACCATTTCCTTGGCAAATTAAATAGCTTAGCCCATTCTATAAACTTTACTGTTGAGTTTGAGGAAAATAACTCATTGCCTTTTCTAGATGTTTTAATTATTAAGAGTAATAATGAATTCAAATTTAAAATTTACAGAAAACCTACAAATAACTGTTCCTATGTACACTATTATTCTTCCCATCAAGATAAAGTTAAACTGTCTGTTTTCTCATCAATGTTTTTGAGAGCTTTACGTATTTGTAGTCCAGAGTTCATAGATGAAGAAATATCCAAAATTTATGAAATAGCCAATGATCTGAAATACCCGAAAAATGTAATTGATAAATAATTTAAAATTGCTAGAAATACTTTTTACAACCCAAAAAGGGACAGTCAACCTTATTCAACTAAAAATATGTTGGTTCTCCCTTACCATGAAAACTTGGTTGATATGCCTTCTCTTCTTAAGACTTTTAATATTAAAGTTGTATTTAAAAATCTTGATACAGTAAAAAAAAACTTTTGATAAAGAATTCCCCCCAAAATGCTGACGGATGTGTCTATAAGATTCCTTGTAAAATTTGCGATAAAGTTTATTACGGTCAAACTGGTAAAAGTCTCGAACTTAGATTAAAACAACATAAATATAGCATTAGAACTGGACAAGATTCCAATGCTCTATTTATTCATGTGAGAGATTTTAACCATCCAATTGATTTTCAAAAAGTTGAGAAAGTTGTATCAAGCAAGTCCATGGTTGACAGAAATATAATTGAATCTTGTTTCATAAAAAGCAGTTTTGAAAATAATATGAATGTTTCCTTAGGTTTGTATAAATTAGATTCTTTTATAATTAATAAAATTTGGTTAGAGTTTAATAATATATTGGACAAATAATAAACCTTATATCTTGGGTAGAATGATTTGTTGGTGGGTTGTCTTGAGGACCTGTCTAGTTGGACCAGCGGACCTACTGCAGTGTTCCTCTTTTCTTATGAGTCCGGTATTGTCTCGCGTCAGGTGCTTCTTTGTTGTGGGAGTTGACTGTGAGGTGTGGTCTAAGCCCCTTTATTGCCTTCCTTTGATGTATTACTTTCATAGTTCCTTGACAATGTGAGTAGTCGCGAAAGCGCTTGGAATTTCACTACTCTTTCACAGTGGTTGTTTTGCATGTAAATATATATATATATATGTACAAATATATATATATATATATACATATATATATATATATATATATATATATATATATATATATATATATATATATATGTACAAATATATATATATATATATACATATATATATATATATATATATATATATATATATATATATATATATATATATATACAAGAATTGCGAACAAGCTACGCAATTTACAAAGCAACCACAGGGAAGCTGAATGATAGCTCTAGGCCTTTCGTGTGCAATTAACACTTCATCAGGAGTTAGCAATGTTGAAGAAATGAGTAAGAGCTCTCAGAGATTCGTTCAGAAAAATTCTTGCTAAGAAAGAGGATGGGAGCGGAGGTGGGAAACGTTCAGTGCCTCAAGCACACGAGTGCCTAGTGCCAGAAACATGAAGTATTAGAGGAACAGAGGACAGTCAGCCCACAAGCAAAGGTAATGGAGAGGTTACCTAGCAAAATTAACATTGGTAACATGACAGTTAACATATAATTATCAGTCAGACTTCATGACAATGTAAAAGACTTTACATTCTAAATATAGATGTGTTTAGCATTTATCTTAGGAAGTTTCTACACAGTTAAGCAAAAGGGAAAACGGGTCTACAACAGACTCAATTAAACCTAAAGGGAACATTTAAGTGCAGACAGCTATAGTTCATCTATCCCGCCACGCTATTGGGCAGACGCTGGTCTAACCCAGGATAGCAGGATAAAACAGGCCTTAATTCCTTAGAGAGGAACTCTGGCACTTTAGACAGTCCAGAGCATGAATAACTCGTAACTACCATTATATAACGAATGTTTATCATGTTTAATAATTACCGACTCTAGAATGTAGAAATATTCCAGCACGCACCGCATGCAAGTGCACACTTACACACACACACACACACACACACACACACACACACACACACACACACACACACACACACACACAGAGTTGTCAGGAAGTGGAGTAGTCTGGGAAGTAATGTAATGGAGGCAGGATATATACGTAGCTTTAAGAAGAGGCACGATAAAGCTCATAGAGCAGGAAGAGTGACCTTGAAGCGGCCAGTGAAGAGGCGGGGCCAGGACCTGTGACTCGACCCCTGCAACCACAACTAGGTGAACACACACACACATTCAAGAAATCCTAAGTTCAAATAAGTTTAAAATATAATTTTTCAAGATCCGAGCAGCAAGTATCCCCCCTTCCCCACCTCAATACTCTCATCTTCACAAGAATATCATCGAGTTCTTGACGGTGGAAATACTGAGTAAGCGAGACGTGTTGACGCAAAGAGTTACTTCACTCAGAACTTGTGGAATCTTCCCTCATGAATATTCCACTTAGGTAACAAAGTTACGTCCTGAATAATTGCTTTGAAACATGAATAAATAAGTAGCGAGAGACGAGATGGATAGTTGACAGGTATTGGTGAGAAGCGGAGCCTCATCCAGCCCAGGTATGAATCGATAAACTCACCAAAGGAGTGTCCGATCTCACGGTAAATTTGCCATGGGTTC
>NC_091296.1:54074076-54116576 GCF_038502225.1 Cherax quadricarinatus | reverse complement strand
AGTGCCTGGACAATGAAGGAAGTATAGTGTCTGGACAATGAAAAAAGTACAGTGCCTTTACAGTGAAGGAAGTATAGTGCCTGGACAATGAAGGAAGTATAGTGCCTGGACAGTGAAGGAAGTATAGTGCCTGGACAGTGAAGGAAGTATAGTGCCTGGACAGTGAAGGAAGTATAGTGACAGGAGAGTGAAGGAAGTATAGTGCCTGGATAGTGAAGGAAGTATAGTGCTTGGACAATGAAGGAAGTATAGTGCCTGGACAGTGAAGGAAGTATAATGCCTGGACAGTGAAGGAAGTATAGTGCCTGGACAGTGAAGGAAGTATAGTGCCTAGACAGTGAAGGAAGTATAGTGCCTGGATAGTGAAGGAAGTATAGTGCCTGGACAGTGAAGGAAGTATAGTGCCTGGACAGTGAAGGAAGTACAGTGCCTGGACAGTGAAGGAAGTATAGTGCCTGGACAGTGAAGGAAGTATAGTGCCTGGACAGTGAAGGAAGTACAGTGCCTGGACAGTGAAGGAAGTACAGTGCCTGGACAGTGAAGGAAGTATAGTGCCTGGACAGTGAAGGAAGTATAGTGCCTGGACAGTGAAGGAAGTATGGTGCCTGGACAGTGAAGGAAGCACAGTGACTGGACAGTGAAGGAAGTATAGTGCCTGCACAGTGAAGGAAGTATAGTGCCTGGACAGTGAAGGAAGTATAGTGCCTGTATAGTGAAGGAAGTATAGTGCCTGGACAGTGAAGGAAGTATAGTGCCTGGACAGTGAAGGAAGTATAGTGCCTGGATAGTGAAGGAAGTATAGTGCCTGGACAGTGAAGGAAGCATAGTGCCTGGACAGTTAAGGAAGTATAGTGCCTGGATAGTGAAGGAAGTATAGTGCCTGGATAGTGAAGGAAGTATAGTGCCTGGACAGTGAAGGAAGTATAGTGCCTGGACAGTGAAGGAAGTATAGTGCCTGGACAGTGAAGGAAGTATAGTGCCTGGACAGTGAAGGAAGTACAGTGCCTGGACAGTGAAGGAAGTATAGTGCCTGGATAGTGAAGGAAGTATAGTGTCTGGACAGTGAAGGAAGTATAGTGCCTGGACATTGAAGGAAGTATAGTGCCTGGACAGTGAAGGAAGTAGAGTGCCTGGACAGTGAAGGAAGTACAGTGCCTAGACAGTGAAGGAAGTATAGTGCCTGGACAGTGAAGGAAGTATAGTGCGTGGACAGTGAAGGAAGTATAGTGCCTGGACAATGAAGGAAGTATAGTGCCTGGACAGTGAAGGAAGTATAGTGCCTGGACAGTGAAGGAAGTATAGTGCCTGGACAGTGAAGGAAGTATAGTGCCTGAACAGTGAAGGAAGTATAGTGCCAGGACAGTGAAGGAAATATAGTGCCTGGACAGTGAAGGAAGTATAGTGCCTGGACAGTGAAGGAAGTATAGTGCCTGGAGAGTGAAGGAAGTATAGTGCCTGGACAGTGAAGGAAGTATAGTGCCTGGACAATGAAGGAAGTATAGTGCCTGGACAGTGAAAAAAGTACAGTGCCTTTACAGTGAAGGAAGTATAGTGCCTGGACAATGAAGGAAGTATAGTGCCTGGACAGTGAAAAAAGTACAGTGCCTGGACAGTGAAGGAAGTATAGTGCCTGGACAGTGAACGAAGTATAGTGACTGGAGAGTGAAGGAAGTATAGTGCCTGGATAGTGAAGGAAGTATAGTGCCTGGACAATGAAGGAAGTATAGTGCCTGGACAGTGAAGGAAGTATAATGCCTGGACAGTGAAGGAAGTATAGTGCCTGGACAGTGAAGGAAGTATAGTGCCTGGACAGTGAAGGAAGTATAGTGCCTGGATAGTGAAGGAAGTATAGTGCCTGGACAGTGAAGGAAGTATAGTGCCTGGACAGTGAAGGAAGTATAGTGCCTGGACAGTGAAGGAAGTATAGTGCCTGGACAGTGAAGGAAGTATAGTGCCTGGACAGTGAAGGAAGTATAGTGCCTGGAGAGTGAAGGAAGTATAGTGCCTGGACAGTGAAGGAAGTATAGTGCCTGGACAATGAAGGAAGTATAGTGCCTGGACAGTGAAAAAAGTACAGTGCCTTTACAGTGAAGGAAGTATAGTGCCTGGACAATGAAGGAAGTATAGTGCCTGGACAGTGAAAAAAGTATAGTGCCTGGACAGTGAAGGAAGTATAGTGCCTGGACAGTGAAGGAAGTATAGTGACTGGAGAGTGAAGGAAGTATAGTGCCTGGATAGTGAAGGAAGTATAGTGCTTGGACAATGAAGGAAGTATAGTGCCTGGACAGTGAAGGAAGTATAATGCCTGGACAGTGAAGGAAGTATAGTGCCTGGACAGTGAAGGAAGTATAGTGCCTAGACAGTGAAGGAAGTATAGTGCCTGGATAGTGAAGGAAGTATAGTGCCTGGACAGTGAAGGAAGTATAGTGCCTGGACAGTGAAGGAAGTACAGTGCCTGGACAGTGAAGGAAGTATAGTGCCTGGACAGTGAAGGAAGTATAGTGCCTGGACAGTGAAGGAAGTACAGTGCCTGGACAGTGAAGGAAGTACAGTGCCTGGACAGTGAAGGAAGTATAGTGCCTGGACAGTGAAGGAAGTATAGTGCCTGGACAGTGAAGGAAGTATAGTGCCTGGACAGTGAAGGAAGCACAGTGACTGGACAGTGAAGGAAGTATAGTGCCTGCACAGTGAAGGAAGTATAGTGCCTGGACAGTGAAGGAAGTATAGTGCCTGTATAGTGAAGGAAGTATAGTGCCTGGACAGTGAAGGAAGTATAGTGCCTGGACAGTGAAGGAAGTATAGTGCCTGGATAGTGAAGGAAGTATAGTGCCTGGACAGTGAAGGAAGCATAGTGCCTGGACAGTTAAGGAAGTATAGTGCCTGGATAGTGAAGGAAGTATAGTGCCTGGATAGTGAAGGAAGTATAGTGCCTGGACAGTGAAGGAAGTATAGTGCCTGGACAGTGAAGGAAGTATAGTGCCTGGACAGTGAAGGAAGTATAGTGCCTGGACAGTGAAGGAAGTACAGTGCCTGGACAGTGAAGGAAGTATAGTGCCTGGATAGTGAAGGAAGTATAGTGTCTGGACAGTGAAGGAAGTATAGTGCCTGGACATTGAAGGAAGTATAGTGCCTGGACAGTGAAGGAAGTAGAGTGCCTGGACAGTGAAGGAAGTACAGTGCCTAGACAGTGAAGGAAGTATAGTGCCTGGACAGTGAAGGAAGTATAGTGCGTGGACAGTGAAGGAAGTATAGTGCCTGGACAATGAAGGAAGTATAGTGCCTGGACAGTGAAGGAAGTATAGTGCCTGGACAGTGAAGGAAGTATAGTGCCTGGACAGTGAAGGAAGTATAGTGCCTGAACAGTGAAGGAAGTATAGTGCCAGGACAGTGAAGGAAATATAGTGCCTGGACAGTGAAGGAAGTATAGTGCCTGGACAGTGAAGGAAGTATAGTGCCTGGAGAGTGAAGGAAGTATAGTGCCTGGACAGTGAAGGAAGTATAGTGCCTGGACAATGAAGGAAGTATAGTGCCTGGACAGTGAAAAAAGTACAGTGCCTTTACAGTGAAGGAAGTATAGTGCCTGGACAATGAAGGAAGTATAGTGCCTGGACAGTGAAAAAAGTACAGTGCCTGGACAGTGAAGGAAGTATAGTGCCTGGACAGTGAACGAAGTATAGTGACTGGAGAGTGAAGGAAGTATAGTGCCTGGATAGTGAAGGAAGTATAGTGCCTGGACAATGAAGGAAGTATAGTGCCTGGACAGTGAAGGAAGTATAATGCCTGGACAGTGAAGGAAGTATAGTGCCTGGACAGTGAAGGAAGTATAGTGCCTGGACAGTGAAGGAAGTATAGTGCCTGGATAGTGAAGGAAGTATAGTGCCTGGACAGTGAAGGAAGTATAGTGCCTGGACAGTGAAGGAAGTATAGTGCCTGGACAATGAAGGAAGTATAGTGCCTGGACAGTGAAGGAAGTATAGTGCCTGGACAGTGAAGGAAGTATAGTGCCTGGAGAGTGAAGGAAGTGTAGTGCCTGGACAGTGAAGGAAGTATAGTGCCTGGACAATGAAGGAAGTATAGTGCCTGGACAGTGAAAAAAGTACAGTGCCTTTACAGTGAAGGAAGTATAGTGCCTGGACAATGAAGGAAGTATAGTGCCTGGACAGTGAAAAAAGTACAGTGCCTGGACAGTGAAGGAAGTATAGTGCCTGGACAGTGAAGGAAGTATAGTGACAGGAGAGTGAAGGAAGTATAGTGCCTGGATAGTGAAGGAAGTATAGTGCCTGGACAATGAAGGAAGTATAGTGCCTGGACAGTGAAGGAAGTACAGTGCCTGGACAGTGAAGGAAGTATAGTGCCGGGACAGTGAAGGAAGTATAGTGCCTGGACAGTGAAGGAAGTATAGTGCCTGGACAGTGAAGGAAGTATAGTGCCTGGACAGTGAAGGAAGTATAGTGCCTGGACAGTGAAGGAAGTATAGTGCCTGGACAATGAAGGAAGTATAGTGCCTGGACAGTGAAAAAAGTACAGTGCCTGTACAGTGAAGGAAGTATAGTGCCTGGACAGTGAAGGAAGTATAGTGACTGGACAGTGAAGGAAGTATAGTGCCTGGATAGTGAAGGAAGTATAGTGCCTGGACAATGAAGGAAGTATAGTGCCTGGACAGTGAAGGAAGTATAATGCCTGGACAGTGAAGGAAGTATAGTGCCTGGACAGTGAAGGAAGTATAGTGCCTGGACAGTGAAGGAAGTATAGTGCCTGGATAGTGAAGGAAGTATAGTGCCTGGACAGTGAAGGAAGTATAGTGCCTGGGCAGTGAAGGAAGTATAGTGCCTGGACAGTGAAGGAAGTATAGTGCCTGGACAGTAAAGGAAGTATAGTGCCTGGACAGTGAAGGAAGTACAGTGCCTGGACAGTGAAGGAAGTATAGTGCCTGAATAGCGAAGGAAGTATAGTGCCTGGACAGTGAAGGAAGTATAGTGCCTGGACAGTGAAGGAAGTATAGTGCCTGGACAGTGAAGGAAGTATAGTGCCTGGACAGTGAAGGAAGTATAGTGCCTGGACAGTGAAGGAAGTATAGTGCCTGGACAGTGAAATAAGTATAGTGTGTGGACAGTGAAGGAAGTATAGTGCCTGGACAATGAAGGAAGTATAGTGCCTGGACAGTGAAGGAAGTATAGTGCCTGGACAGTGAAGGAAGTATAGTGCCTGGACAGTGAAGGAAGTATAGTGCCTGGACAGTGAAGGAAGTATAGTGCCTGGACAGTGAAGGAAGTATAGTGCCTGGACAGTGAAGGAAGTATAGTGCCTGGACAGTGAAGGAAGTATAGTGCCTGGACAGTGAAGGAAGTATAGTGCCTGGATAGTGAAGGAAGTATAGTGCCTGGACAGTGAAGGAAGTATAGTGCCTGGACAGTGAAGGAAGTACAGTGCCTGGACAGTGAAGGAAGTATAGTGCCGGGACAGTGAAGGAAGTATAGTGCCTGGACAGTGAAGGAAGTATAGTGCCTGGACAGTGAAGGAAGTATAGTGCCTGGACAGTGAAGGAAGTATAGTGCCTGGACAATGAAGGAAGTATAGTGCCTGGACAGTGAAGGAAGTACAGTGCCTGGACAGTGAAGGAAGTATAGTGCCTGGACAGTGAAGGAAGTATAGTGACTGGACAGTGAAGGAAGTATAGTGCCTGGATAGTGAAGGAAGTATAGTGCCTGGACAATGAAGGAAGTATAGTGCCTGGACAGTGAAAGAAGTATAATGCCTGGACAGTGAAGGAAGTATAGTGCCTGGACAGTGAAGGAAGTATAGTGCCTGGACAGTGAAGGAAGTATAGTGAATTGATAGTGAAGGAAGTATAGTGCCTGGACAGTGAAGGAAGTATAGTGCCTGATAGTGAAGGAAGTATAGTGCCTGGGCAGTGAAGGAAGTATAGTGCCTGGACAGTGAAGGAAGTATAGTGAATTGATAGTGAAGGAAGTATAGTGCCTGGACAGTGAAGGAAGTATAGTGCCTGATAGTGAAGGAAGTATAGTGCCTGGGCAGTGAAGGAAGTATAGTGCCTGGACAGTGAGGGACTTATAGTGCCTGGACAGTGAAGGAAGTATAGTGCCTGGACAGTGAAGGAAGTATGGTGCCTGGACAGTGAAGGAAGTATAGTGCCTGGACAGTGAAGGAAGTAGAGTGCCTGGACAGTGAAGGAAGTATAGTGCCTGGACAGTGAAGGAAGTATAGTGCCTGGACAGTGAAGGAAGTATAGTGTCTGGACAGTGAAGGAAGTATTGCGCCTGGACAGTGAAGGAAGTATAGTGCCTGGACAGTGAAGGAAGTACAGTGCCTGGACAGTGAAGGAAGTACAGTGCCTCGACAGTGAAGGAAGTATAGTGCTTGGACAGTGAAGGAAGTATAGTGCCTGGACAGTGAAGGAAGTATAGTGCCTGATAGTGAAGGAAGTATAGTGCCTGGGCAGTGAAGGAAGTATAGTGCCTGGACAGTGAAGGACTTATAGTGCCTGGACAGTGAAGGAAGTATAGTGCCTGGACAGTGAAGGAAGTATGGTGCCTGGACAGTGAAGGAAGTATAGTGCCTGGACAGTGAAGGAAGTAGAGTGCCTGGACAGTGAAGGAAGTATAGTGCCTGGACAGTGAAGGAAGTATAGTGCCTGGACAGTGAAGGAAGTATAGTGTCTGGACAGTGAAGGAAGTATGGCGTCTGGACAGTGAAGGAAGTATAGTGCCTGGACAGTGAAGGAAGTACAGTGCCTGGACAGTGAAGGAAGTACAGTGCCTCGACAGTGAAGGAAGTATAGTGCTTGGACAGTGAAGGAAGTATAGTGACTGGACAGTGAAGGAAGTATAGTGCCTGGACAGTGAAGGAAGTATAGTGCCTGGAAAATGAAGGAAGTATAGTGCCTGGACAGTGAAGGAAGTATAGTGCCTGGACAGTGAAGGAAGTACAGTGCCTGGACAGTGAAGGAAGTATAGTGCCTGATAGTGAAGGAAGTATAGTGCCTGGGCAGTGAAGGAAGTATAGTGCCTGGACAGTGAAGGAAGTATAGTGCCTGGACAGTGAAGGAAGTATAGTGCCTGGACAGTGAAGGAAGTATGGTGCCTGGACAGTGAAGGAAGTATAGTGCCTGGACAGTGAAGGAAGTAGAGTGCCTGGACAGTGAAGGAAGTATAGTGCATGGACAGTGAAGGAAGTATAGTGCCTGGACAGTGAAGGAAGTATAGTGTCTGGACAGTGAAGGAAGTATGGTGCCTGGACAGTGAAGGAAGTATAGTGCCTGGACAGTGAAGGAAGTATAGTGCCTGGACAGTGAAGGAAGTACAGTGCCTCGACAGTGAAGGAAGTATAGTGCTTGGACAGTGAAGGAAGTATAGTGACTGGACAGTGAAGGAAGTATAGTGCCTGGACAGTGAAGGAAGTATAGTGCCTGGACAATGAAGGAAGTATAGTGCCTGGACAGTGAAGGAAGTATAGTGCCTGGACAGTGAATAAAGTACAGTGGCTGGACAGTGAAGGAAGTATAGTGCCTGGACAGTGAAGGAAGTATAGTGCCTGGACAGTGAAGGAAGTATAGTGCCTGGACAGTGAAGGAAGTATAGTGCCTGGACAATGAAGGAAGTATAGTGCCTGGACAGTGAAGGAAGTATAATGCCTGGACAGTGAAGGAAGTATAGTGCCTGGACAGTGAAGGAAGTATAGTGCCTGGACAGTGAAGGAAGTATAGTGCCTGGACAGTGAAGGAAGTATAGTGCCTGGGCAGTGAAGGAGGGGTGGTGGTGGGAAGTACAGTGCCTGTACAGTGAAGGTGGGAGGGTGGTGGGAAGTACAGTGCCTGCACAGTGAAGGTGGGGTGGTGGTGGGAAGTACAGTGCCTGCACAGTGAAGGTGGGGTGGTGGTGGGAAGTACAGTGCCTGCACAGTGAAGGAGGGGTGGTGGTGGGAAGTACAGTGCCTGCACAGTGAAGGTGGGGTGGTGGTGGGAAGTACAGTGCCTGCACAGTGAAGGAGGGGTGGTGGTGGGAAGTACAGTGCCTGCACAGTGAAGGTGGGGTTGCAATGCTGCAGTTGACGGGGATTTACCTCAGTAGGCTTAGTGCTTTACCTTACTTGAAATAAGTAAAGATCGAAGGGTCATCTACGACGTCAGTACACATCTAGCATAACTGCGATTTTCTGAATGAAGGTGAATGTGTTTTCTTTTTTTTCTACATCGCCCTACCTCGGTGGAAGACTGACGGTGTGTTAAAAAGAATAATAATGTGTAAGTCTAGAGAGATAGAAGGCATCATGATGCAGCAGCCTGTGTTCCACAGTGTGTCATGGCGGTGAGTCCTGCTGCAGAAGGAAGTGTTATTGTGTCTATCAATATTATAGTTTTGCTTTTCACTTCTTTGCGAGTCTCTTTTAATTATCGGATGCGTCATCAAAGCTCCGTATTGGAAAAGTCGAGGTAATGAACTGTTGCCTTGGGAGAGACGGTCATTGCTGCACCCAGCCACCTCGCAATGTTGACAAAATTTAAAGATGTCATTGCTTTTTTTCTGTTTTTTTCTGTGGTAGGTCCAGCCTTACCTCTTCTGTGGCAGGTTCAGCCTTACCTCTTCTGTGGCAGGTCCAGCCTTACCTCTTCTGTGGCAAGTCCAGCCTTACCACTTCTGTGGGAGGTCCAGCCTTACCTCTTCTGTGGCAGGTTCAGCCTTACCACTTCTGTGGCAGGTCCAGCCTTACCACTTCTGTGGCAGGTCCAGCCTTACCTCTTCTGTGGCAGGTCCAGCTTACCACTTCTGTTCAGCCTTACCGCTTCTGTGGCAGGTCCAGTCTTACCACTTCTGTGGCAGGTTCAGCCTTACCACTTCTGTGGCAGGTCTAGCCTTACCACTTCTGTGGCAGGTCCAGCCTTACCTCTTCTGTGGTAGGTTCAGCCTTACCTCTTCTGTGGCAGGTTCAGCCTTACCACTTCTGTGGCAGGTCCAGCCTTACCTCTTCTGTGGCAGGTTCAGCCTTACCACTTCTGTGGCAGGTCCAGCCTTACCACTTCTTTGGCAGGTTCAGCCTTACCACTTCTGTGGCAGGTCCAACCTTACCACTTCTGTGGCAGGTCCAGCCTTACCTCTCCTGTGGCAGGTCCAACCTTACCACTTCTGTGGCAGGTCCAGCCTTACGACTTCTGTGGCAGGTCCAGCCTTGCCACTTCTGTGGCAGGTCCAGCCTTACCTCTTCTGTGGCAGGTTCAGCCTTACCTCTTCTGTGGCAGGTCCAGCCTTACCTCTTCTGTGGCAGGTCCAGCCTTACCACTTCTGTGGCAGGTCCAGCCTTACCACTTCTGTGGCAGGTCCAGCCTTACCACTTCTGTGGCAGGTCCAGCCTTACCTCTTCTGTGGCAGGTTCAGCCTTACCTCTTCTGTGGCAGGTCCAGCCTTACCACTTCTGTGGCAGGTTCAGCCTTACCTCTTCTGTGGCAGGTCCAGCCTTACCTCTTCTGTGGCAGGCTCGGCCTTACCACTTCTGTGGCAGGTCCAGCCTTACCACTTCTGTGGCAGGTCCAGCCTTACCACTTTTGTGGCAGTTTCAGCCTTACCACTTCTGTGGCAGGTCCAGCCTTACCACTTCTGTGGCAGGTTCAGCCTTACCACTTCTGTGGCAGGTCCAGCTTTACCACTTCTGTGGCAGGTTCAGCCTTACCACTTCTGTGGCAGGTGCAGCCTTACATCTTCTGTGGCAGGTTCAGCCTTACCTCTTCTGGGGCAGGTCCAGCCTTACCACTTCTGTGGCAGGTTCAGCCTTACCACTTCTGTGGCAGGTGCAGCCTTACCACTTCTGTGGTAGGTCCAGCCTTACCTCTTCTGTGGCAGGTTCAGCCTTACCTCTTCTGTGGCAGGTCCAGCCTTACCACTTCTGTGGCAGGTCCAGCCTTACCACTTCTGTGGCAGGTCCAGCCTTACCACTTCTGTGGCAGGTTCAGCCTTACCACTTCTTCCACCTTACCTCTTCTGTGGCGGGTCCAGCCTTACCTCTTCTGTGGCAACCTTACCACTTCTGTTCAGCCTTACCTCTTCTGTGGCAGGTCCAGCCTTACCACTTCTGTGGCAGGTCCAGCCTTACCACTTCTGTGGCAGGTCCAGCCTTACCACTTCTGTGGCAGGTTCAGCCTTACCACTTCTGTGGCAGGTTCAGCCTTACCGCTTCTGTGGCAGGTCCAGTCTTACCACTTCTGTGGCAGGTTCAGCCTTACCACTTCTGTGGCAGGTCCACCTTACTTCTGTGGCAGGTTCAGCTTCTGTGGCTTAGCCTTCTTCTGTGGCAGGTCCAGCCTTACCACTTCTGTGGCAGGTTCAGCCTTACCACTTCTGTGGCAGATTCAGCCTTACCACTTCTGTGGCAGATTCAGCCTTACCACTTCTGTGGCAGGTCCAGCTTTACCACTTCTGTGGCAGGTTCAGCCTTACCACTTCTGTGGCACCAACCTTCTTCTGTGGCAGGTCCAGCCTTACCACTTCTGTGGCAGGTCCAGCCTTACCACTTCTGTGGCAGGTCCAGCCTTACCACTTCTGTGGCAGGTTCAGCCTTCTTCAGGTCCTGCCTTACCACTTCTGTGGCAGGTCCAGCCTCACCACTTCTGTGGCAGGTCCAGCCTTACCACTTCTGTGGCATGTCCAGCCTTACCACTTCTGTGGCAAGTCCAGCCTTACCATTTCTGTGGCAGGTTCAGCCTTACCACTTCTGTGGCAGGTTCAGCCTTACCACTTCTGTGGCAGGTCCAGCTTTACCACTTCTGTGGCAGGTTCAGCCTTACCACTTCTGTGGCAGGTCCAGCCTTACCACTTCTGTGGCAAGTCCAGCCTTACCTCTTCTGTGGCAGGTTCAGCCTTACCTCTTCTGTGGCAGGTCCAGCCTTACCACTTCTGTGGCAGGTCCAGCCTCACCACTTCTGTGGCAGGTCCAGCCTTACCACTTCTTTGGCAGGTCTAGCCTTACCACTTCTGTGGCAGGTCCAGCCTTACCACTTCTGTGGCAGGTCCAGCCTTACCACTTCTGTGGCAGGTCCAGCCTTACCACTTCTGTGGCAGGTCCAGTCTTACCACTTCTGTGGCAGGTTAAGCCTTACCACTTCTGTGGCAGGTTCAGCCTTACCGCTTCTGTGGCAGGTCCAGTCTTACCACTTCTGTGGCAGGTTCAGCCTTACCACTTCTGTGGCAGGTTCAGCCTTACCTCTTCTGTGGCAGGTCCAGCCTTACCACTTCTGTGGCAGGTCCAGCCTTACCACTTCTGTGGCAGGTTCAGCCTTACCACTTCTGTGGCAGATTCAGCCTTACCACTTCTGTGGCAGATTCAGCCTTACTACTTCTGTGGAAGATTCAGCCTTACATCTTCTGTGGCAGGTCCAGCCCTACCTCTTCTGTGGCATGTCCAGCCTTAACTCTTCTGTGGTAGGTCCAGCCTTAACTCGTCTGTGGTAGGTCCAGCCTTAACTCTTCTGTGGTAGGTCCAGCTTTAATTTTTCTGTATTAGGTCCAGTCTTAACTTTTCTGTGGTAGGTTCAGCCTTAACTCATCTGTGGTAGGTCCAGCCTTAACTTTTCTGTGGTAGGTTCAGCCTTAACTCATCTGTGGTTGGTCCAGCCTTAACTTTTCTGTAGTAGGTTCAGCCTTAACTCATCTACGGCAGGTCCAACCTTACTTCTTCTCTGACAGGTCTTGCCATACTTCTCCTGGGACAGGTCTTGCCTTACCTCTCCTGGGACAGGTCTTGCCTTACCTCTTCTAAGTCAGGCTCTGCCTTATCCCTTCTGTGGCAGATTCTGCTGTACCTCTCCTGCAGTAGGTCCTACCTTACCTCTTATACGGTAAGTCCTGCTTTGTCTTTCTTGGGGACAGATCATGCCTCTCTTCTACTGGGGCAGGTTCTGTCATATCTCTTTTGGGACAGGTCCTTCCTTACCTCACCTGTAGTAGTTCCTGCCTTATATCTCCTGTAGCAGGTCCTGCCTTATCTCTCCTGTAGTAGTTCCTGCCTTATCTCTCCTGTAGAAGGTCCTGCCTCATCTCTCCTGTAGCAGGTCCTGCCTGTGAACATAGCCTGGCCATGTTACAAGACGTGTCCGGGCCGCTTCTTATATTTACTTATTCCTGGGTAAACATATGAGTTAATAGTTATTAATACACCTAGACAAGTATAATTTATTCTAGAAATGAAAAGGATATTACTTTTCAAGTTGTGTGCTTCGTAAGAAACGAAATGTGTTAAACGATGACTGGATGGTAAGAGGGCGTTATGTTAAGTGTACGCAGGTCTGAAAGTCTTTATGCCCTGGGCACACTCACTATCGTAGACCAAAATAAATCTTTGGACGGACGAACAAAAAGGCACAATACCGTGATTGGAACAATACACAAATAACCCGCACATAAGAAAGAGAAGCTTACGACGACAATTCAGTCCGACTTGGACCATTTACAAAGTCTCTCTCATATGTACTGGTTATTTGTATATACATCTTTGGATACATGTTATCTACCTGTAATCAGTCCATAGGTTCCTGTGGAACTTACATGTTGTATACAATGAAAATAAATCAAATTAAACAAATGATTAAAGCTGATTTAGCACTTTTCTTTTCACATTTTTGAGTCAACTTGAGAATGTTAGAAGCTGGTAGCATCTTCGTAGACCCGAGGGGACTGTCTCTGATGAATAATTCAGCCTGTGTTTATGTCACCATTTTAAAAGACTTCTGGTAAATATTAAACCAGATAATAAAACTCTCAGTGGCTGGATAGTTTATTGTAAATATATTATTGTATGGATATTGTTAACAGAAAACGGGGCGAGTGAGAGAGAACGATTTTAACAGTAACACCCAAAATTATGGTGAAATGTCTAAGATTAAAATAAATAACTTTAGATACAATAATTAGCAATATATTTAATTCTCATACATATTTCAAGATAAAATAAAAAATAACATTATATATATATATATATATATATATATATATATATATATATATATATATATATATATATATATATATATATATATATATATATATATATATATATATATATATATATATATATATATATATATATATATATATATATATATATATATATATATATATATATATATATATATATATATATATATATATATATATATATATATATATATATATATATATATATATATATATATATATATATATATATATATATAGATTTATATATATCGTGCCGAATAGGCAAAAGACCCGGGCCGGGAGAATACCGGCGAATAATAAAAAAAAAAAAACATAGGCAGAACTTGCGATCTTGGCTTAAATAGCAACGCTCATCTTGCCATACAGGACAAGTGAAAATTTGTGTATGCAATAATTTCGCCAAAATCGTTCTGAACCTAACGAAAAAAATACATATCACTGTGTTTCTTTAGTATTAAATTACTGTAAACAAATCTAAAACATATATACTTGGGTTAGGCTAAAATAAATTGTTCTTGTTAAAATAAGGTTAGGGGCTCTGGTGGCCTGGTGGTTAACGCTCTCGCTTCACACGGCGAGGGCCTGGGTTCGATTCCCAGCCAGAGTAGAAACATTGGACGTGTTTCTTTCCACCTGTTGTCTATGTTCCCCATCAGTAAAATGGGTACCTGGGTGTTAGTCGACTGGTGTGGGTCGCATCCTGGGGCGTTGACCCCCGGAACTCTCTCCAGGTAAGTTTTCTAAGATTCTTTTGGTGCAAAATTAAATTTTTTTACATTAACATTAATGAGAAAAATATATCTTTAAACGTATAAAAGAAAATTTTAGAAAGGATTTAATTTTAAATGAGTTCTTGCCAATTGACCAGTTTTACCTATTCGGCACGACATACATATTTATAAGCTTAGAGTTCACGTAATGTTTACATTAGGGACTAAAATACCCTGGATTTTAATGACTAGGTAGCAGGATATATATTCATCGTGAGGTGTATATCTCCCAGTGTATATATGATGAAAGTTTACCTTAATCCCTGTTTTAGGGATTAAAATATTCTTGATTCGTGGTGAATAGATGACATGCAGCCTTAGTGACCCTCATGTACTCGATAGATTTAAAACCCAGAAAAACAACCAAGCTGATCTTGATTAACCTTACTGACCCTCATGTTGACGGCATCCAGTCTAATAAACTAAGTGTAACCTAACCCACTAACTGTTACAAGTTTCTCCATGATATGAGACACAAACCTCTGTCTTGTGTGAGCTATCACCAGTGATGTAGTGAAGAGTTGTAAAGGCACAGAGGAACTTGTTTTGTGTACCTTTATATGAGTTCACAGAGGTAGAGCTGAAAATATCATGAAGTAATGCTAGCTGGATGAGAGTACAGGAAAAACACATCTTGAAATATCTGTTAGGTAGAACACAAGGGGGGAGGGGGAAGATAGTTAGGGACGGCACATAGAAGAGTCAGGGAGGACACACACAGAAGACACTCAGGGAGAACACAGTCGCAGGAAACACTCAGGGAGGACATAGACATAGAAGACACTCAGGGAGGACACAGAAGACACTCAGGGAGGACACAGAAGACACTCAGGGAGGACACAGAAGACACTCAGGGAAACACAGACACAGAAGACACTCAGGGAGGACAGAGGCACAGAAGACAATCAGGGAGGACACAGACACAGAAGACACTCAGGGAGGACAGAGGCACAGAAGACAATCAGGGAGGACACAAATACTGAGGGAGGGCACAGACACAGAAGACACTCAGGGAGAACACAAACACTGAGGGAGGACACAGACACAGAAGACACTCAGGAAGAATACAGACACTCGGGGAGAACACAGACACAGAGGACATTCAGGGAGGACATAAACACAGAAGTCACTCAGGGAGGACAAAGACACAGGAGGCACTCAGTAAGGACATAAACACAGAAGACACTCAGGGAGGACATAAACACAGAAGACACTCAGGGAGGACACAGACACAGAAGACACTCAGGAAGAACACAGACACAGAAGACACTCAGGGAGGACATAGACATAGAAGACACTCAGGGAGGAAACAGACACAGAAGACACTCAGTAAGAACACAGACACAGAAGACACTCAGGGAGGACATAAACACAGAAGACACTCAGGGAGGACAAAGACACAGGAGACACTCAGGAATGACATAAACACAGAAGACACTCAGGGAGGACATAGACATAGAAGACACTCAGGGAGGACATAAACACAGAAGACACTCAGGGAGGACACAGACACAGAAGACACTCAGGAAGAACACAAACACTCAGGAAGAACACAGACACAGAAGACACTCAGGAAGAACACAGACACAGAAGACACTCAGGGAGAACACAGACACAGAAGACACTCAGGGAGGACACAGACACAGAAGACACTCAGGAAGAACACAAACACTCAGGAAGAACACAGACACAGAAGACACTCAGGGAGGACATAGACACAGAAGACACTCAGGGAGGACATAGACACAGAAGACACTCAGGGAGGACATAGACACAGAAGACACTCAGGGAGGACATAGACACAGAAGACACTCAGAGAGGACAAAGACAGAGGAGACACTCAGGGAGGACATAAACACAGAAGACACTCAGGGAGGACATAGACATAGAGGACACTCAGGGCGGACATAGACACAGGAGACACTCAGGGAGGACATAAACACAGAAGACACTCAAGGAGGACATAGACACAGGGGACACTCAGGAAGGACATAAACACAGAAGACACTCAAGGAGGACATAGACACAGGGGACACTCAGGAAGGACATAAACACAGAAGACACTCAGGGAGGATATAGACATAGAAGACACTCAAGGAGGACATAGACACAGGAGACACTCAGGAAGGACATAAACACAGAAGACACTCAGGGAGGACATAGACACAGGAGACACTCAGGAAGGACATAGACACAGAAGACACTCAGGAAGGACATAAACACAGAAGACACTCATGAAGGACATAGACACAGGAGACACTCAAGGAGGACATAAACACAGGAGACACTCAGGAAGGACATAGACACAGGAGACACTCAAGGAGGACATAAACACAGGAGACACTCAGGAAGGACATAAACACAGAAGACATTCATGGAGGACATAGACACAGGAGACACTCAGGAAGGACATAAACACAGAAGACATTCAGGGAGGACATAGACACAGGAGACACTCAGGAAGGACATAAACACAGAAGACATTCAGGGAGGACATAGACACAGGAGACACTCAGGAAGGACATAAACACAGAAGACATTCAGGGAGGACATAGACACAGGAGACACTCAGGAAGGACATAAACACAGAAGACACTCAGGGAGGACATAGACACAGGAGACACTCAGGAAGGACATAAACACAGAAGACACTCAGGGAGGACATAGACACAGGAGACACTCAGGGAGGACATAGACACAGGAGACACTCATGAAGGACATAAACACAGTAGACACTCAGGGAGGACATAGATACAGGAGACACTCAGGGAGGAAACAGTCATTACAAACGCCCACAATTCTCATCGTAAACATTCTGATGAAAACAATTTCGTATTTTCAATGGGGCTTCATGTCACCTACTAGCCACCATATCCTCCTCCATAACCTCCTCCATAACCTCCTCCATAACCTCCTCCATAACCTCCTCCATAACCTCCTCCATAACCTCCTCCATATCCTCCTCCATATCCTCCTCCGTAACCTCCTCCATAGCCGCCATATCGATGCCTATGTCGCCTTCTATATCCTCCGTATTTCTTGCTTTTCTTCCAATATTTCTTTAGCTTCTTCCATATCGACGGGTCAGGATCAGCGACGGGGTCAGCGACAGGGTCAGCGACGGGGTCAGCGCTGACCGAAGTGAGCACTGCTGTCAGCACCAGCAGGAGACACATCAACAGACACGCCTGACGGAGATAGAAACACAGTCACAAGTTACGAAGACAAAGAAGAGACTGAGAGCAGTGTCTGGCACCATCACGGCTGGCACCATCACGGCTGGCACTGCACTCACAATACGTTCTAAATACCACACAGATATTATTTTTTTTCCACTAATCTTGTGTGGGTCGTTCAGCACGGTGAGTGAGTGAGAGAGTCGATCCTCCATCTGGTAACCGCAGTTCGATCTCAGATTTTTCAGATTGTTATATTATTATTAACCATGTTAGTTTTTGTTGATTCTAAAGCTTCACGAGACACAAATACTCACGAGCTTCATTTTGTGATGAATAAACTCTGTTGTTTACACTGGATGCTCGTGTGAGAAGGTGTATATGATGTTTACTCAGGGTGTTGTTTACACTGGATGCTGCTGTCAGATTGTCTGTCGGTCGTCCAGTTCTCTTTTATATATACGGTGCGATTATCTTGGGCGTGTCATGTGTGGAATATTGTCCACAAATGTGTGTGCTTAACACTGATTCACCAGAGAGTATCGACCTTACGTCAGGTGTGACCGTGACGCACAGCGAGCTAGTAAAACAAATAAAAGTTCCACCCATGTTGTGGATGTGGAGGCCAGCGACAACCGCAGGAGCAGCGACAACCGCAGGAGCAGCAACAATTGCAGGAGCAGCAACAACCGCAGGAGTAGAAACAGCAGCAGCAGTAGCGGCAGCAGCGGCAGCAGCGGCAGCAGCGGCAGCAGCGGCAGCAGCGGCAGCAGCGGCAGCAGCGGCAGCAGCGGCAGCGGCAGCCTCTACTGCTGGAGTAACAATGTGTCGCCTATTGCTCAGAGAATATAGACATTGACAAAATAAAGCACTAAGTCCAGACGACACATCTTGGGATTTGAAGTACTGTGAAGTAGACTAAATTAGTCTACTTTCAATTATTCAATTAAAATGAGGTAAAGTGGAGGATAAAGGAAAAATGACGAATGTTGTGGAAATATTTAATTCGAGAACAGAGTAAATCCTTTAGAGTTCTTAACTATAATAATAATAATAATAATAATAATAATAATAATAATAATAATAATAATAATAATAATAATAATAATAATAATAATAATAAATAATAATAATAATAATAATAATAATAATAATAATAATAATAATAATAATAATAATAATAATAATAATAATAATAATAATAATAATAATAATAATAATAATAATAATAATAATAATAATAATAATAAATCTAACAAACAAAAGTTGCTGAGAAAAACATTAGAGATAAATAACTAAAAAGAAAAGTACATGAATCAATAGGAATCCAAAAATTTGCAAAACGATATTTAGTTAAGTTTTTGTTTTTGTAAATCTTATGTGGAAAATGTGTTGCATTCATAACATTGTCAAAAATATACCAGAATCTAATTGATGAAGAGATTGCATTTACTCAGATTTTTACACAACTCTTTTGACATAGTTATCCATGAAAATACTTTAAAATTAACGAAGACAACAGTGAAGTACAAATTATCTTAATGAATAAAAGACTTCATATTAAGTTGACGTCAAAAGCGAAGCGAAACAAAGACCAGCACTTGTTTCAGTGACCGTGTTATTCAATATAAATAATTTACCCGTGGGAATAAATTCCATAAAAACGGTCCATTCCAGCACCTATAAGTACCTCACACATACACATACACACACACACACACACACACACACACACACACACACACACACACACACACACACACACACGCGCGCGCGCGCGCGCGCGCACACACTCAAAGGTGGTCAGTCCCTCAACTTGAAGTTTATTCTCTATAAGGGTTACAATGTGGGGTTTACAGGTTTTGGGTATTGTGTGGTTTACATGTTATAAAATACTAATTACAGAGGGGGCCACTAGGACACCTAGAATAGCTAGGCATTTCGAGCAGACTTAGATTAATTCTTAACATTTAGTTTAGTTTAGCAATGCGAATGCTTTTGTTTTGGCACAATACAAAGTGTCTATATTGGAGTATCATAGGCAAACTTATGACTAGTTAGGATTTATTATTTTAAGATTAAGATTAGTATTTCTGGGTTTACAGTCAGTGGGTGAGTGAGTGTAATTGTGAACCACCAGGTGGTTTACATGTAGTTTGTTGTCGGAGTGGATCAGGGAGATAAGATATTTTCTAACTGTAGTTTTGAAAGTGATGAATGTGTCTGCAGTTCTAGAGTTTTCAGGTAGGGTGTTCCAGATTTTAGGTCCTTTGAAATACATTGAATTTTTGTAAAGGTTTAGTCAAACACGGGGAATGTCATAGAGATGTTTGTGTCTGGTGTTATGCCTGTGGATCCTGTCACAACTATCAAGAAAGCGTTTTAGGTCAAGGTTAATATTGGAATTTAAGGTCCTGCACAATAGTAAGTGTGGATGTTCTGAACAGGGAGTAAGTTTAGGTCTATGAAGAGTGATGGGGGGGGGTGTTGCCAGGGATGGGATTTAGTGATTATTCTTACTGCGGCTTTTTGTTGGTTTATTATTGGCTTTAGGTGTGTTGCTGCAGTTGAACCCCAAGCACAGATAGCATAGGTGAGGTATGGATATATAAGTGAATGGTATAGTGTGAGAAGGGCAGTTTGCGGTACGTAGTATCGTATCTTGGAGAGGATCCCCACCGTTTTGGATACTTTTTTTGTTATGTGTTGGATATGGGTGCTGAAATTTAGGTTGCTGTCGAGATATAGGCCAAGGAATTTGCCCTCATTATGTCTGCCAATTAGAGTGTTGTCGATCTTAATGTTAAGTTGCGCCACACCTGCTCTGCTACCAAACATAATATAGTAGGTTTTGCCAGTGTTAAGCGTAAGTTTATTGGCTCTCATCCAAGTCGATATTTTGAGCAGCTCCTCGTTAACAATGGTGTTGAGGGTGGCAAGATTTGGGTGGGAAATGACATAAGTCGTGTCGTCAGCAAAGAGAATGGGTTTCAGGTGTTGGGATGTGTTTGGAAGATCATTGATGTAAATGAGGAAGAGCAGGGGTCCAAGGACACTTCCCTGCGGAACTCCAGTATCAAGTAGCCGTATTGATGAGGTTGTGTCTTTAATGGTGACATACTGATTCCTATTAGAAAGGTAGGATTTAAAATATGCAAGCGCATGGCCTCTTATACCATAGTGGTCAAGTTTGTGGAGTAGGATGCCGTGGTCTACTGGGTCAAACGCTTTTCTTAGGTCAATAAAAATTCCTAGCGGATATTCCTTATTTTCCAATGTTGTGTAAAGCAGGTCTAGCATTTTTATAATCGCATCATTAGTGCTTTTATTTTTGCTTTTATGTTTTGTGACGTTATAAATGAATATAGTCTCCTGTGCACGAGTTTCTCGAAGATTTTGGATAGCAATGGTAAGTTTGATATTGGCCTATAGTTGTTTACGTCTGTAGGGTCACCACCTTTATGTATTGGTGTAACCCTTGCTGTCCTGAGTAGTGTCGGGAAAGTGCTAGTTTCTAGTGACTTGTTAAAAAGTAATGTAATAGCATGCGAAAGGACATGGGCCGCTCACTTGTACAATAATGGTGGGACGTGAGACAGATTCCCCGAGTTATTTTTAACTTGGAGAAGAGTTCAGCTCCATGAAAATAAACTCTATTTCCACAAGGTTGTTGGGATGATTACATTATCTTCATTTCACTGGTACACCTGCTGCCTCTGTATTTGGCTGAAGAAACCTAACTGTGCCTAAACATTTCAACAATAAGGACACCCAACTGATGCACATGTGTCTCAACCATCATTAGAAAACGTTACAGTCCTGGAAGCTTGATCAAGTGATCAAGGTCCCAGGACCGAAACGTTTTGTAATTTCTCCCAGAGTTTGCTCACGTGTCTTTTTTGGGCAACATGTCGGTTTCAATCACCGAAGTATGTATCCCGACTTTGCCTCATTCAGTGCATCTGCGAGTGTAACCTGCATTGTTTTCAATTGCAAACATACGAGGATGAAGACAACAGTGTATGATTTCTCAACCACAGCTGTGGCTTCTGTATGCATATACTTGTACTACACATTTACCTGGGCATCTCAAACATTGTTACAAATGAATTGGCCAGATAAACTATTTCTTTATTAGTAGATCATAACAGAAAAAAAGTCTTCACCATAAGAAGAGCCATAAATAGATCTTTCAAACTTGCAGTGTTCGTAAGCTCAACTATTTGGGGAGAGAAATCTGCTGCACTCGTTTACGCTCGTTTAATTCGTTTGTCTTCATGGAAAGCTGCCAGATCCTTGATGCGTCTACACATAATAATCAGAAAGTGGAAACAATTAGTTTATTGAATAAGTGTTCTTCAATGATGCATTATACCGTAAGTAGGAGATACGATAACCACATAAGTAAATATGTAAGTAAATATATTCAAGTACAGGTACATATCAAAATATTTACATAAATTATCGTACAGAGGATCATATGTGTAGATTATCTAGGATAACCCAAAAAGAGTCAGGCAAAGTGATTTATTTCTACTGGGGCCCCTTGGTAACTGTATGACCATTAAATTATGCTAGAAACTGAAGAAAAATACAGGGCAACTGAGATGTCGCAATTTAAACCTACGACAAACAACGTAACCGCAAGGATGCTAAGTAGAATTTATACTCAAAACGAAGTTAACTACTGGAATGACAACGAACAAGAACTGAATAATTTAGTAAAATATATTATAAAATGAATAATGACGTAACACACACACACCAACCCTTTCGCTAACAAGCGGCATTCAAGGTAACTTAAATATAGACGATTTGCGGTGGCCCGCTCGCCCGAGGCTCGTGTAGAATGAATGAAGTGACGTAAGCCTCTGTTCACAGCAGTCTCTCAGTGAAGGAGTAATGTAGACGTAGTTCATAGCAGTGTCCCATTAGAAAAGCGATGAGCTTGAAAGGCATGTACAAGGAGTTCAGACCCACATGTGAGTGAAGAAATCAACTACAGGGAATTCACACCCATATAATATACACAATACAACTAACAGTATACAATGAACACAATAAAACATACGCTATACATCACACAGCATCCATCTTGCATCATAAAACATGATACAACGTATACAATACAACATCATACAATTAAATAAAATACATCATTGGAGGAGAGAGAGAGAGAGAGAGAGAGAGAGAGAGAGAGAGAGAGAGAGAGAGACTCTACCCTGAGACTCTGCGTCTGAGATCATTTATTCCCAGGATGACTCGTGTCTGGAACATTTTCGTATAGCATAATGACACCAACGAAATAAAAGTTAGTTGATCAAATGAAATTGCTGACCTACAGATGACTCCAACTTCATCCTGTTCCCTGTTTGTATGTTTCATAATAACACAAAGGCTTCCAAATGCGTTGATGTATGTAACAGCTCTTAGCTTGTAAATAAAATTATGAACTCTAACCTAACCTTGTAAAACCCTGTGTAAAAGAGAGAGAGAGAGAGAGAGAGAGAGAGAGAGAGAGAGAGAGAGAGAGAGAACAAACCAGCCAGGCCCCACCCACACATTTCTCCTCGCCTTAACCTTCTAATTTATCGTCTTTCTCTTATTTCTCTCCCACTTATTCACAGTTTTCTGACCCATGTTCACCCCTGCTATGGCTGACACACTCCCCTCCACATAATCACCCTTGTCTTCCCCTCAGAGGGTAAGTACACTAACCTTGGCACGCTTCTCACAACGCTACACTTTACAGTTAAAATAACAAAATATATAGAAATATTTCAGTGCTACGAAAAGTTTCCACTGTTGAACCAGACAAGACTAAGTACTCAGCCGTAGTCAGTATGGCTGAGTACTGAGTTCTGAGTACTCTGCCATACTCAGTATGGATAAGTACTGAGTACTGAGTGTATGTGTGTGTGTTTGTGTGTGTGTGTGTGTGTGTGTGTGTGTGTGTGTGTGTGTGTGTGTGTGTGTGTGTGTGTGTGTGTGTGTGTGTGTTTGTGTGTGTGTGTTTGTGTGTGTGTGTGTGTGTGTGTGTGTGTGTGTGTGTGTGTGTGTGTGTGTGTGTGTGTGTGTGTGTGTGTGTGTGGTTTGCCCAAGAGGTAACACCGGCACAGTGAGCACACACAAACGGACCACATAAACATAGTAACCATGACACCACAGTAACCATGACACCACATCACAACACAGTAACCATGACACCACATCACAACACAGTAACCATGACACCACATCACAACACAGTAACCATGACACCACATCACAACACAGTAACCATGACACCACATCACAACACAGTAACCATGACACCACATCACAACACAGTAACCATGACACCACAACACAAACAACGCAGAAACCAGGATCCCGCCTAGAACGCCGCCTCAACATTTGTAATGAAACAAATGAATCGGAAATAAAAATATGCTAGGCTCATTTCCTCTTAATATACAGAAAACAAATATATATATTAAAACTTTTTCCAGTTCTTTGCTAAGATTTTCCACAACAAACACTAACTGCTGCTAATAGATACACACAGGTTGCTCTATTTTTACTCTAAAAGTAAACATTTAAACCAGCGAATAAAGAATATATACACTTAGAGATGTATATTTCTCAATGTATATACAGTACATTGAGTTTACTTTATTCCTTCTGTGAAATTGACTGGTGTTAGACAGGTAAAATTCAACCTTAGATAAACTCATACAGTCCACAGATAGGCTTCAAACACTGCCAAACAATCAACTATCAGGTGATTGAATTTTCGGAGAAACAGATATGGGGAAGAATTCAAACTTAATTCTACCATCTGTGTTTGCCAGAGAAAACAATATATATTTTTTTTTTATCCGCACTTCCTTGATAATTGAGAAAATATTAGTTTGATTAGAAAAATTGATGAAAACGAACAGCGTATTTAGTTTAAAAATTGTGATGTTTATAAATTCTCCTCAAGAATATTGACGGGAGTAAAGAAATTGAAATTTTATCATTTAACAGGTTACGAAATGCGAGAACAACTCCACAGGTTACGAAATGTGAGAACAACTCCACAGGTTACGCAATGTGAGAACAACTCCACAGGTTACGCAATGTGAGAACAACTCCACAGGTTACGAAATGCGAGAACAACTCCACAGGTTACGAAATGTGAGAACAACTCCACAGGTTACGCAATGTGAGAACAACTCCACAGGTTACGAAATGTGAGAACAACTCCACAGGTTACGAAATGTGAGAACAACTCCACAGGTTACGAAATGTGAGAACAACTCCACAGGTTACGAAATGTGAGAATAACTCCACAGGTTACGAAATGTGAGAATAACTCCACAGCTACGAAATGTGAGAACAACTCCACAGGTTACGCAATGTGAGAACAACTCCACAGGTTACGAAATGTGAGAACAATGTGAGAACAGCTCCACAGGTGACTTAGATAACAACTCCACAAAAATGGAAAATTTAAAAGGACAGTTCAGAACTTTGAAGTAATTACCGACTAATTAGCTCAACTTTAATTGTCGATAAACTCTTAGGAAGCAATAATCTGCTGCTTGTTACTTCCTAGACACATCTCTGTCCGCGGCGCTGCTCAACAAAGTTTGAAAAATTTTAACAATGAGAAGGGAAGAAGACGCAATGGAAAACAAAGAAATTGAAGAAGAGGTGAAGAAGACGATGAGAAGGCTAGGAAAACACAAATACAAGTCTATAGGAGAACATTAATAATAATAATAACAATAAATCTTTATTTCTACAAATACATGTACAAGGTATACAGGTATAGCTGACATCACTGACATACTACTATATAGAAAGTCCCTTGTTATGCAGAGCATTTCGAACAAATTAGGTCAATTTTGTCCCCAGAATGCGACCCACACCAGTCGACTAACACCTAGGTAGCTATTTTACTGATAGGTGAACATGTACAACAGGTGTCTTAAGGAAACACGTCCTAATGTTTCCACCCATACCGGGGATCGATCCCGGACTCAGTATGTGAGCCGAGCGCGCTGGCAGTCGAGCTACGGGATAAAAATGGAGGACCAATGCAGCAGGCCTACTGGCCCATATAAGGCAAGTCCTTCTCAAAACTAACCATTCCCGACCACCTTTTCCCAAAGCTGCCTAAGAATATACCTGGATTATACCTGGAGAGGACTTCGGGGGTCAGCGCCCCCGCGGTCCGGTCTCAGGTACAACATAATAATGGAGCGAAAAATAAGAATGTAGGGTTGCTAGGGAAAGATTGTCGAGGTGGGATTCCATTAGTAAGTTTCCAGAGGCACGATTCCAGAGGTGAGGATGTAAGGCTCAAGAAATATGGTTTTAGAGGTGGTGTTCAAGAGGAAATGTCTCTTAAGGTGATGTTCAAAATATGTGAGAAATTTTAGAAGTGATGTTTAAAAGAAGTGAAGAAAGGTTCCAGATGGGAGGTTCCAGAGGTGAATGTCAGTAAGTGGGGTTCCAAAAGTGAGGATCCAAAACCGAGGTTCCAGAATTGAGGTTCTGGAGGTGAGTTTTCAAACGTGAAGTTCCAGAAGGGAGATTTCAAAAGTGAAGTTCTAGAGGCGAGGTTCCAAAAAATAGGTTCCAGAGATAAGGTTCCAGAAATAAGGTTCCAAAAGCGAGGTTCCTGAGGTGAGGTTTCAAAAGTGAGGTTTCAGAGGTGAGAGTCGAGAAGTGAGGTTCCAGGGAGAGGTTCCAAAGGTAAGGTTCCAGAGGCGAGGTTCTAAAAGTGAAGTTTCAGAGGTGAAATTCCAACAGTTAGGTTCCAGAGGTCAAGTTTCAGAGGTGAGGTTCCAAAAGTGAGGTTCCAGAAGTGTGGTTCCAAAAGTGAGGTTTCAGAGGTGAGGTTCTAAACGCAGAGTTCCAAAGTAGAGGTTCCAGCCCCTCAGGCCAGTGAGAGAAAAACCTGTCGTGAGGAAGAAAAGTCCACCGTCCTCAGGTTGAACTCGTACGGTTGTCTAGTTGCAGAAGTCAGGAATTTTGCGTTTGGGTGCTTGTGTGTGTTGTGAGCGTGTTTGTATGTTTGTGTATCTATCCGTTTGGTTGTAAATAATATGGTAATACCAACCATCTCTGACAAAGGACACATGTATACAGTTCAGGAGATCTTTTAAAGGACACGTTTCACGCTCCTGGCTTCTTCAGTCCTAATACAGAGTAAGCTATAGCAGGTTATATTATACAGTAGACAGTGTAGGTGACCTGAAGCAAAATTGAGGTGAAGTGAGAGAAACGTCAAAAAGAATAAAAAGGCACAACACCATGACTGGAACAACACACAAATAATCCGCACATAAAAAAGAAAAGTTTACGACGACGTTTCGGTCCGACTTGGCCCTTTTACGTCCTTGTCCCCTCTCCTCTATATACTGGCTCCATCACTCTTTTGGGTTAGTGTGACATTGTAAATGGTCCAAGTCAGGCCGAAACGTCGTCGTAAACTTTTGTCTCCTATGTGCGGGTTATCTGTGTATTGAGAAACGTCAAACTGCAGAAAATAATTTGGACAAATATATATATTTCTGCAACATATTTTCTGTAATGTGACGTTCCTCCTGCCTCACCTCACTCTTGCCTCAGGTCACCTGCACTGTCTACTGTATATTAACCTGTTTAAAAAATAAAATCGCACAGTACCGTGACTTGAACAATGCACAAATAACCCACATTATCAGAAAGAAAGCAGGCAGTTTCTCCAAAGTATTGGAGAGGACACAAGGAGCAGTAAATGGAGTAGACTCCAGAAGCATCAGTGGCAGGAGGAGAGGTACCAACTAGATTACTACTACGGGTATTTGTTTAGAGAAGAGGAGGTCCGAGGTTTAAGGAACGGAGGGTGTACTTAAGATTAGGGAAACTAGAAACATATTGAGGGCAAAAAAGAGAAGATTTCACAGGAGAAGAAAGTTTGGGAGAGAAGAAAACCCGTATAGCATGTAAGTAGGTTATGAAATCGGAAGGATAGCCAAGACGAGAGAACGAATTTGCGAAGGGAGGAAATCTCCGAGTCAACAAACTGATGGTCATAAATGCGAAGGACACAGATAAATAAATAACCAAGAACACTTTTCATGAGAGAGGAAATATGGTAAACAAGTAGTGAATGTACATGACACTGTGCATTGGCTTACGATAAAAGGAAAAAGAAAAGCCTGTGTGTATGCGCATGTGTGTACTCACCTAGTTGTGGTTGCAGGGGCTGAGTCACAGCTCCTGGCCCCGCTTCTTCACTGGTCGCTACTAGGTCACTCTTCCTGCTCCATGAGCTTTAGCATACCTCTTCTTAAAGCTATGTATGGTTCCTGCCTCCACTACATCACTCTCCAGACTTTTCCACTTCCTGACAACTCTGTGACTGAAGAAATACTTCCAAACATCCCTGTGATTCATCTGAGTCTTCAACTTCCAACTGTGACCCCTTGTTGCTGTGTCTTATCTCTTGAACATCTTGTCTCTTTCCACCTTGTCGATTCCTCTCAGTATTTTATATCTCGTTATCATATTTCCCTATCTCTTCTATCCTCCAGTGTTGTCAAGTAGATTTCCCTTAACCTCTCCTCGTAGGACATACCTCTTAGCTCTGGGACTAGTCTTGTTGCAAACCTTTGCACTTTCTTTAGTTTCATTACGTGCTTGGCAAGGTGTGAATTCCAAACTGGTGCCGCATATGGGCCTAACGTACACGGTGTACAGGGTCCTGAACGATTCCTTATTAAGATGTCAGAATCCTGTTCTGAGGTTTTCTAGTCCCCCATATGCTGCAGTACCTATTTCGTTGATGTACACCTCAGGAGATGTATCCTGTGTTATACTCACCCCAAGATCCTTTTCCTTGAGTGAGGTTTGTAGTCTCTGGCCCCCTAAACTGTACTCCATCTGCGGTCTTCTTTGCCCTTTTCCAATCTTCATGACTTTGCACTTGGTGGGGTTGAACTCCAGGAGCCAGTTGCTGGACCAGGTCTGCAGCCTGTTCAGATACCTTTGTAGTTCTGCCTGGTCCTCGTCTGATTGAATTCTTCTCATCAACTTCACATCATCTGCAAACAAGGACACTTCTCAGTCTATTCCTTCTGTCATGTTCACAAATACCAGAAACAGCACTGGTCCTAGGACTGACCCCTGTGGAACCCTGCTCGTCACAGGTGCCCACTCTGACACCTCGTCACGTACCATGACTCGTTGTTGTCTTCCTGACAGGTATTCCTTGATCCATTGTAGCGCCTTCCCTGTTATCCCTGCTTGGTCCATCAGCTTTTTCACTAATCTCTTGTGAGGAACTGTGTCGAAAGCCTTCTTACAGTTCAAGAAAATGCAACCTCTCCCTCTGTTGTCTTACTGCTGTCATCCTGTCATAGAACTCCAGTAGGTGTGTGAGTTTATGTGTGCGTGTGTATTTGCTTGTTTGTGTGTGTGTATTTGTTCGTTTGTTTGTGTGTGTGTATTTGTTTGTTTGTGTGTGTGTGTGTGTGTGTGTGTGTGTGCGTGCGAGTTTTATGTGCATATGTGAATGATTTTCACGCGCTTTTAATGCATATTCCCAAATTTACGTTTATTAAATATACGCACGTGTATGCACGCATGATTGCATTCATGAATATCTATTCGTTCATTCATATTTAAATTATTTGTCCTTCGTTCAGTCATATGATGTTTTTCTCTCAGTCTGTCGACCTCTATTCCATCAGCCTCATCACTATGATGGGTTAAATATATAAATGTTTTTTTCTACTAGCTGCTTGCTGCTAGTGTTTTGTGTTGCCAGTCACAGTTCTGGGATGATTGTTTCACAATAGATCAACGTACTAGCTGTCTATCCTAGACTATTTTGTTTTTGCTGGCATTTTCAGTGCTGTCACCCACCTGCTGGGGTGACAGCAGCTCTGGCCTGTTATATTAACGTGGGTTCCATCACCCGCTGGCTGCCTGAGTTAAAGGTTAGTATAAAATACTCTGCGAACATAGGACAATGTTTTCCTATTTATCAACTATAAAAAAAAGGCACATGTGCAACAGTAGGACATCTTTATTGTTGAAACGTTTCGCCTACACAGTAGGCTTCTTCAGTCACTACTGTGACTGCTGCCTGTGCATTTGACTGAAGAAGTCTACTGTGTAGACGAAACGTTTCAACAATAAGGATACCCAACTGTTACACATGTGTCTTAATCTTCAACTTGTCGGTATTTTATATCATTTTCAACATAATTGAAAAGGGGAGAAAAGTAGATGGGTGTCCTGTTTATATCTGCTGGCGAAAGCAGAAATGTTGGCTGCTAATTTCCACACCCTAGTCCTGTTAGGAGACGCTAGCCTCTATGGAGACCATGTGGTGAATTTTCCCAAGGGAGATGACCCTTAGCAAAAAAGTTATGAGGGGTGTGTGTGGAGGCCCTTTATAAGCTCAGGGAAATTAGCTAAGAGGAGAACCCGATGGGGAGCTCTGGCCGGGTGCAGAACTTGAGGCTCTGTGTGAGGACTTGGTGGCCAGACTCTGTCGGGTAGAGCAAAGGCCCTGTGTCAGGTCTTGGGACCTGTGTCTCCCCTCAAGGAAGGTTCCTTGATGTTGGTGAGGGGCTCTTGATTTAGGGAATTGGATCTGTGCTCCAGTTCCCCGAATTAAGCCTGAATGCCTTCCACATATCCCCCCCCAGGCGCTGTATAATCCTCCGGGTTTAGCGCTTCCCCCTTGATTATAATAATAATAATTGGGACCTGTGGCTAGTAGTATGCCTGATCTTCTAATGTGGTCTACTAAGAGGTCTATTTTATACTGTGATTATTCCATTTGGGTTCAGTTTACTGTATTCGCCGATTTCAATTATCTTATCGATTATCTTAGTATCAGATCCCTTTCTCTTTGGCCAAGTGTAGAGTCATAATAAATATTAATAAATTATAATAGCGTGGAATATTGTATTCACTTTCCCGTTATTAATCTGTTGTTTTGTATAACATTGATTTATGTTTGCCTAATTAAATGAATTAAGTAAAATTACCATTTGAGGGTAAGATAAAGTAATTTCGCCCGTGGTTTGTCATCGTCTTCCCTCGTTTTTAGTGCGAAAATAATTTAGTCCTCCGAGAAAAAACTGAAGAAACACCGAGGAAATAAAAGGGCGCCCTAGTCACAGTCCACTTAAGGGAGGGTTGGCGGGTGACAAACCGCGCGGCGCGGGCCGGTAAAAAGAAAATCGATAAAAAATCGAAATTTTTTAGGACACTGCCAGTATCATCTGTCAGAAGTTCTAAACTCTAAAGCTACACAAGATAAATTGTTTACCACAGTCCACCATGAACATAGTACATATTTGGAAATAGCAGAATAGTAGCAGTAGCCATGCCTCCCATCCATTTCGACTTTACTTATAAAGTTCACAAGGGTATTTTACCAATGTGGACTGGGTTTTTCCCTTCTTCTATGACAACAGTAGTCAGATGGACTGGAGGATGGTGAGGATATCTCCTTTTTGCTATCCTTCTCTCCTTTATTTGTTAATGGTAGACATGCTTCCAGCGAGATAGTAGTAGATATTCCTTCTGCGCAGACTCGGTACAGTTGAAGAGTTTTCTGCTAACTGCCTTTCCCATGTATTCACTCGCTTTTTGGTGTTCTTTCGTGTCTTGGATGATCGTCATTTCTCTTCCCTCCCTTTCCTGCGTCAGAGCCATCATCACCATATGATTTTAAACTGATGGAAGATAGAGGTATGGGTGTGTGTGGGAAACAAGCAGGTTGCAACACTAGGGTTGGAAACAGTAAATGTATAAAAGGCATTCAGCATGAAGTTATAAATAAAGACAATAGAACAGGTCAGAAAACAAAGGGGGACAGCAGAGGGCAGCAAGGGACTAGCTCCCTTAAGGTTTACTATACTAATAGCAGGAGTGTTAGAAATAAGATAGATGAGCTAAGATTAATTGCAAGTGCAGGAAACATAGATATTATTGCTATAACAGAGACCTGGCTCAATCTGAAAGATAGAGAGATGCCATCTGAATGTCACATACAAGGCTATAAATTATTCCACACTGACAGGGTCAACAGGAAAGGTGGTGGAGTAGCGATGTATGTCAGAGACAATTTAAATTGTTGTGTTAGACAAGATATTAAATTAGAAGCGTCAGCCACTGAATCTGTTTGGTTACAGCTTCTCGAGGGCCGAGAAAAACTAATTTTGGGTGTGATTTACAGGGCCCCAAATCTTGATAGGGAGTGCAGTAAACTTCTATGGGACGAAATTCGTAAGGCATCTACATACGAAAATGTTGTGCTAATGGGAGATTTCAACTATAGACAGATTGACTGGAGCAATTTGACAGGAAATTTAGAGTCGGGTGACTTTCTTGATACGATCCAGGATTGTTTTTTAAAACAGTTTGTGACAGAGCCAACTAGGGGAAATAACCTCCTTGACTTGGTTCTTGCCAGTAGGGAAACACTAATTAATAATCTTGAGGTTAATGATGAGCTTGGGGAGAGTGATCACAAATCACTCAGTTTTAACATATCATGGAATTCCCCTAATAATGGCAATCAAGTCTCCGTCCCTGACTTTCGCTTGGCTGATTTCATAGGACTGAAAAATTACTTAGGTGGGCTGAACTGGAATGACCTGACTAGGGGTCAGGTAGGTGGTGATGGTTGCCGATATGATGCTTTCCAGGGCATAGTTCTAGCTGCTCAGTCAAATTATGTTCCAAATAGGGAAATCAGATCAAACAAAAATGATCCTAAATGGATGAACAATAGATTAAAATATCTGATTGGTCAAAAGAGAGGCATATATAGGCAAATCAAAAGAGGAGAGGGGCAATTAAGAAATCGATATATTCAGTTAAAGAGAGAAATAAAAAAGGGAATTAGAAAAGCAAAAAGAGATTATGAGGTTAAAGTTGCAAGAGAATCGAAGACTAACCCAAAAGGATTCTTTCAGGTATACAGAAGTAAGATCAGGGACAAGATAGGCCCACTCAAAAGTTCCTCGGGTCAGCTCACTGACAGTGATAAGGAAATGTGTAGAATTTTTAACACATACTTCCTCTCAGTTTTTACACAGGAGGATACCAGTGATATTCCAGTAATGATAAATTATGTAGAACAGGACGATAATAAACTGTGCACTATTAGGGTCACAAGTGACATGGTCCTTAGGCAAATAGATAAATTAAAACCTAACAAATCCCCAGGCCCTGATGAACTGTATGCAAGGGTTCTAAAGGAATGTAAAGAGGAGCTTAGCACACCTTTGGCTAATCTTTTCAACATATCACTACAAACTGGCATGGTGCCAGATAAGTGGAAAATGGCAAATGTGATACCTATTTTCAAAACAGGTGACAGGTCCTTAGCTTCGAACTATAGACCAATAAGCCTAACCTCCATAGTGGGAAAATTTATGGAATCAATAATTGCCGAGGCAGTTCGTAGCCACCTTGAAAAGCATAAATTAATCAACGAATCTCAGCATGGTTTTGCAAAGGGACGTTCCTGCCTTACGAATTTATTAACTTTTTTCACTAAGGTATTTGAGGAGGTAGATCATGGTAACGAATATGATATTGTGTATATGGACTTCAGTAAGGCTTTTGACAGGGTCCCACATCGGAGACTATTGAGGAAAATTAAAGCACATGGAATAGGAGGAGAAATTTTTTCCTGGATAGAGGCATGGTTGACAAATAGGCAGCAGAGAGTTTGCATAAATGGGGAGAAATCAGAGTGGGGAAGCGTCACGAGCGGTGTTCCACAGGGGTCAGTGTTGGGCCCCCTGCTGTTCACAATCTACATAAACGACATAGATGAGGGCATAAAGAGCGACATCGGCAAGTTTGCCGATGACACCAAAATAGGCCGTCGAATTCATTCTGACGAGGACATTCGAGCACTCCAGGAAGATTTGAATAGACTGATGCAGTGGTCGGAGAAGTGGCAGATGCAGTTTAATATAGACAAATGCAAAGTTCTAAATGTTGGACAGGACAATAACCATGCCACATATAAACTAAATAATGTAGATCTTAATATTACGGATTGCGAAAAAGATTTAGGAGTTCTGGTTAGCAGTAATCTGAAACCAAGACAACAGTGCATAAGTGTTCGCAATAAAGCTAATAGAATCCTTGGCTTCATATCAAGAAGCATAAATAATAGGAGTCCTCAGGTTGTTCTTCAACTCTATACATCCTTGGTTAGGCCTCATTTAGATTATGCTGCACAGTTTTGGTCACCGTATTACAGAATGGATATAAATTCTCTGGAAAATGTACAAAGGAGGATGACAAAGATGATCCCATGTATCAGAAACCTTCCCTATGAGGATAGACTAAGGGCCCTGAAACTGCACTCTCTAGAAAGACGTAGAATTAGGGGGGATATGATTGAGGTTTATAAGTGGAAGACAGGAATAAATAAAGGGGATGTAAATAGTGTGCTGATAATATCTAGCCTAGACAGGACTCGCAGCAATGGTTTTAAGTTGGAAAAATTCAGATTCAGGAGGGATATAGGAAAGTACTGGTTTGGTAATAGAGTTGTGGATGAGTGGAACAAACTCCCAAGTACCGTTATAGAGGCCAGAACGTTGTGTAGCTTTAAAAATAGGTTGGATAAATACATGAGTAGATGTGGGTGGGTGTGAGTTAGACCTGATAGCTTGTGCTAACGGGTCGGTTGCCGTGTTCCTCCCTTGAGTCAATGTGACCTGACCTGACTAGGATGGGTGCATTGGCTTAAGCCGGTAGGGACTTGGACCTGCCTCGCATGGGCCAGTAGGCCTTCTGCAGTGTTCCTTCGTTCTTATGTTCTTATGTTAACAACTCCTTCGTATTCCTCCGTGTCCTCTACACTCTTCACCTCTCCTACCTCCTGCTGCCCCTGCGTCAGAACCATCAGGCCGGACCAATAACCACAATGGATGACTCCCTGGGCAGGAGGAACCGCGAGACAGCACCAGCACGCGAGGCGAAGTGTCGATAAACTACGGTGTCCCCGCCTGCTGCTTCACGCCCCAGCCCTGCAAGGATTAAGACGAAGGAGAAGACAAGGAAAGAGGAGGAGAAGGAGGTTGAAAAGGAGGAGAGGCATGAGGAGGAGGAGAGGCTCTAGGATGGCTGACTCGGTAGTATCAATAAGCTTCGCAAGATCTGTCCATCGACTAAATTTCACTAAGTTGTCATTTGTGCCATTTGCTTATGGCCCTCAAGGAGCATTACTTAGCTGCCTAGCTCACACCTACCTCCAGCCCTCTTATCACAGTTTAACCCAGTTCCTCTACTCATATAACTTCAGCTCTCCTACTCAAGTACATCCCCAGCTCTTTTATCAAAATGTAACTGCAGGCCTTGTTTACCCATAATCTTCCTCATTTACATATAAAAAAAATCCCAATCAGTCGTAATCTTTCTCATTTACTCATAATCTACATCAGTTAATCACAGTTTACCATAGTTGCTCATTTATCTTCGTCTCAAAAAAGTGTTTACAAGACTTCGCTGAGGAAGACGCTGTTCATCTTACACGAACTTTCCGGAGGCTGATCTTGATACATAGCTCCTTTATATCTTCTTCGTCCTCTTCTTCCTCCTCCTCCTCCTCCTCCTCATCCTGCTCATCCTCCTTCCTCCTGCTCACCTTATTCCCACATGCATTATTTTTTTTCCTCTTCGTAAAAGAAATATTAAAAACACAAATGAGTATTTTTTTTTTGCTTCGGATGTGACTGTGCCTCAATGGCTGGTGGATCTTAAAAGGCTGGTGGATTTTAAAGGCTGGTAAGGTTTCAAGGACTGTTGTGGATCCCATAATGCAATGAGACTTCAAAGGTTTCTGGCGTTCCAAAGGCTGGTGGGTCCCAAAGGTAGGCAATTTCCAAAGATAAGCGATTTCCAAAGGTAGGTAAGTTTCAAAGGTTGGAAAGCCAGACAGGCTAGTGGATTTCTAAAGCCTATTGACTCCCTAAAGGCTGACGGGCCCTAATGACTGGTGAGTGTCACAAATTTGGCTAGTCCTGATGCAGTTGTACACACTACACATGTGATACCTGTGTCTGATCTGTACAGATTTATAAACTTAGCGTCATCAAGAGGCAAAAGTCATTAAATAAAACATTTACTTCGTCAATATATCTTTAATTCATCAAACATGCATGTTACGTGTCAAGACTCCTAACAGTTGTCGGCATCATTGAAATAGAAAGGTATCTCGTTACGTTAATTAATGTAACGAAACCTGCTCTCGTTACCAGCATCAATGGTAATAGTAATATTTTTATTAAGACCATCGTTAGCTCGATTTTCTAGAATCCCAAATGGGAGTAACAAAGGATCATGACCCACCTATGGCATCAGCAGTATTTTAATAAAAAAACAACTCCCATTGTCCTCATCATTGTCATGGAAACATCTCTCACTGACACCCTTAAAAGATTATTATTATATTCATGGGGGAGCGTTAAACCCGGATTATACAGCGCCTGTGTGGGGATGGGGAGATGGGATGGAAGGTATTCAGGCTCAATTCTGGGAACTGAAGCACAGACCCAATACCCTAGATCAAGAGTCCCTCACCAGCGTCAAGGAACCTTCCTTCAGGGGACTCTTAAACGAGCTCCTATGATACTGAATCCTTATTGCGAGTCGAAAGTGAATATTAAGCTCTACTTAATAAAAGTAACAGTAACTATGAAACAGTAAAATCAATTATTTTATCGGCTTACTTAGTTGACAATATTAAAGAAGCAAAGAGGGGAAAATAGGGCATGGAATGGAGCAGGAATAAGGAAGGCGAGAAGCAGACATGACCCATTTCCTCGTCTCAAGCCTCTTGTCTCCTGAAATTGATTCGCGAGTATGTTGAATGTGTGTGTCAACACCACCACAACACTATTTCTCTCACCTAGGCGCACACAATACACGCTGCCACCACCTGGACGCTGGGGACGCCGTGGACGCTACGCATGGATACTGAGGACTCCCTTGAAGGGAGATACTGTTGAAGCTGAGCGGAAAGAATTGGACTCCGGAGTCTAGA
The DNA here is from genome assembly GCF_038502225.1 of Cherax quadricarinatus. Classification (NCBI taxonomy): domain Eukaryota; kingdom Metazoa; phylum Arthropoda; class Malacostraca; order Decapoda; family Parastacidae; genus Cherax; species Cherax quadricarinatus. The sequence goes on along the minus strand of NC_091296.1, from coordinate 54,080,596 downwards.
GGACGCAGGGTAAAGGGTAAGGAGCGTTGAGTCGACCCCCTTCAGGGCCGAATCTTGGACACCAGGGACCCAAGGAGAAGCTAGATGTACTGGATGGTCAGCTCCACATTTCACAACAATCGCCTCCGACATTCAACATTGAGTGTGTTGCCGTCAAGAGCCGAGAATACGGTTGACGCACGCTCCTCTGTCTGGTAGTGGCAGACGAGCAATGATGGGGTGGGCGCGAGAGAGAGAGAGAGAGAAACAGACAACAGAAGATTCTGAAGTCCACACCGAGACAATATGCAGAGGAGAAAAAAACTGCAATGGATGTTTGAAACACTGAGATGTATATTTGATAAGATAGATAAAAGTGAGTGGAAGGCATGTTCTGCAATTACCTTCAAAGCAATAGTACCGTTACTGATAGAACTGCTTATGCTGCTCCACTGCCAGCATAAGCGATGTGCATACCACTCATTCTACATCTATATGCTGTTCTCTGGGTTGAACATGGCACAATGAACCTCTTATGTGGTAAGGGAACTTTCACGAGGGTGTTGGTGGTTGCTGTCACCAGTAGACTGGGAAAAGTCTTATCGAGTGCTTTACAGCTCTCTGTAAAAACGCCCCTTTTCCGCATTCGTGTCGAGCTGCTTGCTACGAAATTTCGTGATTGAGTATTTAGATTATATTTAGTATCTTTAAGGTTTGACTGAGGTCTGCTCGTAGCCTTCTTTTGCCGAGTGAGAGCAGGCCAGTGACTTTAATTATTTTTCATAATTTTTTTTTAACTACGATATGAGTTTTGTTTACCCTCGTTTTGTATGGAGTTTGATAAAAACATTGTTTAGTGGAAACTGCGCATTGCGCTCGAAATTTCTTACGATGAAGACAAACATTCTGCTAACATTGAAGTTTTGCAACAAGACATTACTAAGTATATTTTACGATGTTTGCTTATAACTGTTCCAAACTCTTAATTTCTCTCCGTGGGTGGGTTTCCATATTAGTTATACACATTATCTAAATGATATTATCCAAAATGCATTACTCACTTGTCCACTATGAAATTCATCTCCATTTTTCTGACCACTGCGACAGCTTGTCCAGGTCCCTTGCAATACTTGGTCACCAGTACTAAACATCTCCCTAAATTCGTGTCATCCACAAACCTATAAAAACTTTCATAAAAGCCCCATTTCTTGATGTTTTACTTATAAGAATATGACAGGTTCAAGGACGACTTCCTGAGGGACTCCACTTGTAACACTTCGCCACTCAGACACTTCACCAATAAATACTGTTCACTGCTTCCTATCACTGAACCAATCACTAATATACTCTTGAAGAATTGCACATTCACCATGAGAAATAGAAAGAAAAAATAAGGAAATAGATGTATTTTGACATTCTGGATCAGAAGTGTCCAACATGTTGCCACTTACTGAATGCAGCTGAAGGGCGGAATGCGGCCCACGTCTCTGAGAACTGTGGCCGCCTGAGATTTTGAGTAATTATTTTTGTCCTTAATTAGATAAAACACAATGACCGTTTTACAAATGACTCTTCGTAAAAAAAATAATAAATAATATGGTATACGTCACAATTCCTATGAAAGAGAGAATCATATAACCCGAGAACACATGGATTCTGGTCATGTGAACCTTTATTTAAAAAAAATGGACATCCTTGATGTAGATCCAAAGTAGACGAGAAAACAAATGATGTTTGGGAGCAAGAGTCAAGAAGAGGGAGGCGAGAAACTGAGAAGACAGCTGACCAACCGCATCGTCTTTAGTTTTGCTCTTAAAGGAACATTGTTACTTGCTTAAGATCAGCGCTGTATGACCCTTATGGGTTTAGCACTTGGTTATTATTATTATTATTATTATTATTATTATTATTATTATTATTATTATTATTATTATTATTATTATTATTATAATACTTGGTCAGGAGAGAATGACAGAGCTAGGTAATAAGTGAATAATGGAAAAATGCCTCACGTAGCAAAGTACAAGAGAGAAAGAGGAAAAAGGGAAGAGAAGAGAAGAATTATCTTGGGCAGCATATGATCTCAGTATTGCTAGTGGTGTTCAAGACTCAAATCCTGGTCTTGGATCTTAAATGCAAACATCTGACTACCTTTCTGCTCATTAAGACACATGTGCAACAGTTGGGTATCTTTATTGATGAAACATTTGGCCTACACAGTAGGTTTCTTCAGTCAGATACAGAGGCAGCAGGTGTACTGATGCAATCAGTCCATCATCATTGGCTGATGGACTGATTACATCATCTATACGTTGTTAACTCATGTAACCTCTTGTTACTTTTCATTAAAATCATGAGGTTAATATTTATTATAAGCTAGAGCTCTAAGCTCGTGGATTAGTCTCGTTGTGAATCTCTGAACGTTCTCTAATATCTGTGTTGTCTAGTCTAGTTATTGGCTCTAGTCTAGTTATGGGCTCTAGTTTAGTTATGTACTCTAGTTATAGAGTCACTCCTTGTCTTGCTTACATCAAACCTGATCACATTCTATTTACGAGGCTCTGAGTGTCGTCTACGGGCTTAGCGCTACCATAACCCCTTCGGGGGCTATGGTAGCGCTAAGTGACATTCATGGTGACACTCATCAGGTTTGATGAATGTCACAAAGAGGCTGAATGTTCTTTGTTAAGGTTTCTGAAAGTCATCGCCTTAGCGCAGAGAAACAGTAAAAAGATAGTGATCTAGGACTTCGTCACTATTTCAAGACATCTTCAGTGATGTCAAGAAATATTCAAGGATGTCTTGTAGGATGTATTATCAGGAACGTCAGAACACTTTCAAAGATGTCAAGACTTCTTCAGGGGTGTCAGAACATTTCCAGAGATGTCAGGTGCTGGTGAGGGGTTGCTGATGTAGGGGAAATGGATCTTTCCTCTCTTAATGGAATAGAACCTGAGTATTTAAGGGATGTCAAGATATCTTCAGGGATATCAAGAAATATATATGAAATCTCTTGATAGCCATCTGTTGTCTAGTTCTCTTGTTAGACTTAATAACACGTGACTCATGTAAGTTATGCACGCACATGTACACACACACACACACACAGACACACACACACACACACACACACACACACACACACACACACACACACACACACACACACACACACAAGCAAACACACACACACACACACACACACACACACACACACACACACACACACACACACACACACACACACACACACACACACACACACACACACACACTCGAGTTGCAAATTGAGGACAAAATGGATACAAAAGATTTTTATTGGCAGAGCTTGACTCAGTGAAATTAGAAGAGAATGTAGAAAGCGCTACAACTATTGCATATTTAAAAAAATATATACAAGATATAAAAAGAATTGGAAGACGGGACGCAATTAACATAACTCTGTAGGAACTTGAAGAACAGCCTGGTCATGGACCGGGCCTCGGGGACGTTGACCCTCAGAACACCCACCAGGTATAAACCCTCCATGTGAGGTCTGGGAAATTTATAAATTACTACTGGTGACCAGTCACACAAAACAGCCGAGAGCTGCAAGCAGTGTATATATACTGTCTGTGTCTGGGTGATATATACTTACATGTAATCAGATCTAATTGAATTTCGACCCACATATATTGTTTGATCCCTAAGGTTTAAGTGCTCACCAGGATTATTATTATTATTACAGTCATAATTAAGCATGCGTGGGATTAAATTATGGGGAATCAAATACAAAATGTGAGTTGACACAGTTACTTTTTGCTGATGATTCTGTGCTTATGGGAGATTCTAAAGAAAAGTTGCAAAGGTTAGTGGATGAGTTTGGGAGGGTGTGTAAAGGTAGAAAGTTGAAAGTGAACATAGATAAGAGTAAGGTGATGAGGGTATCAAATGATTTAGATAAAGAAAAATTGGATATCACATTGGAGAGAGGGAGTATGGAAGAAGTGAATGTTTTCAGATATTTGGGAGTTGACGTGTCAGCAGATGGGTTTATGAAGGATGAGATTAACCATAGTACTGATAAATGAAAAATGGTGAGTGGTACGTTGAGGTATATGTGGAGACAAAAATCGTTATCCATGGAGGCAAAGAAGGGAATGTATGAAAGTATAGTGGTACCAACACTCTTATGTGGGTGTGAAGCTTTGGTTGTAAACGCTGCAGCGAGGAGACGGTTGGAAGCAGTGGAGATGTCCTGTCTAAGGGCAATGTGTGGTGTAAATATTATGCAGAGAATTCGGAGAGTGGAAATTAGGAGGTGTGGAGTTAATAAAAGTATTAGTCAGAGGGCTAAAGAGGGGTTGTTGAGGTGGTATGGTCATTTAGAGAGACTGGATCAAAGTAGAATGACTTGGAGAGCGTATAAATCTGTAGGGAAAGGAAGGTGGGGTAGGGGTATTCCTCGAAAAGGTTGGAGGGAGGGGATAAAGGAGGTTTTGTGGGCGAGGGGCTTGGACTTTCAGCAAGCATGTGTGAGAGTGTTAGACAGGAGTGAATAGAGAAGAATGGTTTTTGGGACCTAACGAGCTGCTGGAGTGTGAGCAGGGTAATATTTTGTGAAGGGATTCAGGGAAACCGGTTATTTTTATATAGCCGGACTTGAGTCCTGGAAATGGGAAGTACAATGCCTGCACTTTAAAGGAGGGGTTTGGGATATTGGCAGTTTGGAGGGATATGTTGTGTATCTTTATATGTATATGCTTCTAAACTATTGTATTCTGAGCACCTCTGCAAAAACAGTGACTATGTATGAGTGAGGTGAACGTATTAAATGATGAGGAAAGTATTTTCTTTTTGGGGATTTTCTTTCCTAGATCTGATAACCTCATTCGCCTTCCCCGTCAACACAAAAAAGGGAGAGGCAGAACTCCCACTCACTCCACTGACAGTGAAAAAGTCAGAGTCCAGGTGAGCAAGAAAATTGAAGAGGGCAACACAATGGGGGCAATCAGAATTATTACCAGTGAAGATACAGTTGCTTCCAGGGATACTGACACGGCTGAAGCACTTACAGGAAAGCACCCTGCCAGGGAAACCAGTGGCACCAACAGTTCCAACACCTCTGTCCCCACTGTGGAACCATTGATTGTGGAAGTCTCAGACATTACAAAGCAATAATGTCGTTCCCATCTGGCTCTGCTGGGGGTTACACTGGAATAAGGCCACAACATTTAAAGGAAATGGTTAATCCAGTTATTGGGGAAATTGCAGAGACACTGCTTTCAGAGATCACAAGGTTCGTCAACAATTCCTTGGCTGGTCTGATTCCTGATGAAATTAGACCTTTCTTTTTTGGTGCAACGCTTTGTGCACTTAAAAAAAAAGATGGAGGAATTCGGCCAATTGCAGTAGGCAACACGTTACGCCGCCTTGTATCCAAAACTGCTGTCCGAAGTATTCGTGCACAGGCAGCCATGATGCTTCAACCAAACCAGCTTGGCTTTGGGGTCTCTCAAGGAAGTGAAGCAGCGGTTCATGCAACAAGGGCGTATATCAACAACCTGCCTGAGGACAATGCAGTGGTAAAATTAGATTTCAAGAATGCATTCAATCTCCTGAAAAGAGACATGGTATTAGCAGCAGTACAAGAACATTTCCCTGGTCATTTCCCTTTTGTTGCAGCTGGGTATAGCAAGGAATCAATGCTTCTCTTTGGAGAGCATGAAATCGCATCATCGGAGGGTGTTCAACAGGGAGATCCTCATGCACCATTTCTCTTCTGTATAGCAGTTAGGGAAATCACAGTCAGACTGACCAGCTAGCTAAACATCTGGTTCCTAGATGATGGCACACCAGCAGGTACAAAGGAGTCCCTCCTACATGATCTTACACAGGTAATGACACGGGGACAGGAAATGGGTCTCATCCTGAATCCATCCAAATGTGAAATCATCTCAGTCAATCAACAAGTGATAAATGCAGTGAGATCAAAACTACCAGGAGCAGCAGTCATTGCCCCCACAAACAGTATCTTGCTAGGAGCACCTCTGGGAAGCAATGCCATTGACACAATTCTCAGGAAGAAATTGGAAGAGTTAAGGAGAATGGAACGACGAATAGGCAATCTGAACACCCACGATGCCTTGTACCTTCTCACAAATTGCTTGAGTCTGCCCAGGTTGACATATTTCCTAAGATGTGCACCTTCATATGATAACCTATACTGCACGAATATGACAGTATCCTGAGGCAGATTTTTACGAAAGTACTTAACCTTACTCTAGAAGACGGGCAGTGGAACCAAGCTACACTTCCAGTCAGACTAGGAGGCATTGGTGTCCGCAAGTCATCACAGATTGCACTACCTGCTGTTCTGTCCTCATGTATTGCATCCAGAGGGCTTGTAGCAGCGATTCTCCCTGAACATCTTAGGGACAAGATTGGAGTCCAGGACCAAAAGTTCATTGACGGAGCCATGATCTTGGATAATCTAACGGGCTCTGAAACCAGACCTGCTCCCCCGAACAACTACAAACAATCGCACTGGGATAGTCCAATA
>NC_091296.1:54046576-54069076 GCF_038502225.1 Cherax quadricarinatus | reverse complement strand
CTAGGACTGTGTTCACAGGATGTACTCTGTGTTCTACCAGGATGTACTCTGTGTTCAATCAGAATGTACAGTGTGTTCTACCAGGATGTACACTGTGTCCTACCAGGATGTACACTGTGTTCTACCAGGATGCACACTGTGTTCAGCCAGGATGTACACTGTGTTCTACCGGGATGTACACTGTGTTCAGCCAGGATGTACTCTGTGTTCTACCAGGATGTACTCTGTGTTCAATCAGAATGTACAGTGTGTTCTACCAGGATGTACACTGTGTTCTACCAGGATGTACAGTGTGTTCTACCAGGATGTACACTGTGTTCTACCAGGATGTACACTGTGTTCTACCAGGATGTACACTGTGTTCTACCAGGATGTACACTGTGTTCTACCAGGATGTACACTGTGTTCTACCAGGATGTACACTGTGTTCTACCAGGATGTACACTGTGTTCTACCAGGATGCACACTGTGTTCTACCAGGATGTACTCTGTGTTCTACCAGGATGTACTCTGTGTTCTACCAGGATATACTCTGTGTTCAATCAGGAAGTACACTGTGTTCTACAAGGATGTACACTGTGTTGTACCAGGATGTACACTGTGTTCAGCCAGGATGTACACTGTGTTGTACCAGGATGTACACAGTGTTCAACCAGGATGTACACTGTGTTAAGCCAGGATGTACACTGTGTTCTACCAGGATGTACACTGTGTTCAACCAGGATGTACACTGTGTTCAACCAGGATGTACACTGTGTTGTACCAGGATGTACACTGTGTTCAACCAGGATGTACACTGTGTTGTACCAGGATGTACACTGTGTTTAACCAGGATGTACACTGTGTTCAGCCAGGATGTACACTGTGTTCTACCAGGATGTACACTGTGTTCTACCAGGATGCACTATGTGTTCTACCAGGATGTACATTGTGTTCAGCTAGGATTTACACTGTGTTCTACCAGGATGTACACTGTGTTCTACCAGGATGTACTCTGTGTTCTACCAGGATGTACTCTGTGTTCAATCAGGATGTACACTGTGTTCTACAAGGATGTACACTGTGTTCAGCCAGGATGTACACTGTGTTCTACCAGGATGTACAGTGTTCAACCAGGATGTACACTGTGTTCAACCAGGATGTACACTGTGTTCAACCAGGATGTACACTGTGTTCAACCAGGATGTACACTGTGTTCTACCAGGATGTACAGTGTTCAACCAGGATGTACACTGTGTTCAACCAGGATGTACACTGTGTTCAACCAGGATGTACACTGTGTTCAACCAGGATGTACACTGTGTTCTACCAGGATACACTCTGTGTTCTACCAAGATGTACTCAGTGCCAGTGGTCTACCAACAAGAATGTACTCTGCTCTACCAGGAAGTGTGTACTCGGTCTTCTGCCACGACCTGAGGATATTAAAATAAAAAAAGACGATTTCCAATAACTCTTACAGACAATAATATATATTATGTAAACAAAGTGCCGAAAAAATCCAAATTTCGTAATATTACTAATAGATTGACCAAATATTGCTTAAAGTAACGAAAATGGAATGTAAATCAAATAAATACTAAATAAAGTGTAAAAAAAGATGAAAATCTGAAGTTTATAAGCAAGAGATAAAAAAAAATATTAGTTTGAGAACTACAAAGTCGGACAATGATAAGTTTGAAGGAAGTAACATCGAAGTGACGAGGGTTTAAAAGAGAAGATTTAAGAACATAAGAACATAAGAAAGAAGGAACACTGCTAAGGTAGGACATCGCTTTTCTGTTCTCCAGGACGAATGTACTTCAGTGAGGATAAAGATGCCACTAACTCTTTTGTTAATAAAAACTATGTTGAACATGAAAGAAATGAATCAGGAGGTAAGAACAAGAAAGGCGAGAGATGTGTGAATATCTTCCTGTTGTCATGAGCGAGGGTCCTGCTGTAAGGCTAGGTTGAGAACTTACCTGTGGGCGAGGATTCTGTAGGCGTAAGTGAGAACCTTCATCTAGACGGGGACCTTCCTGTAGTGTATTTTTTCTTTCCTGTAGGCGAGAACCTGACAAAGGTTCCCTCGCCTGAGAGCCGAGATTTGTTCTTGACTGGCTGACAGTAGTCGCTGGACGCCCCGTACGACCTGAGGTCAATGCTCTACTCCTGCAAACACCCGCTGAGCCAGGGCCTCCCCGCCTACTACATGTCTCGGCTCCTACGTTCCTACGGAACATAGAAGCCGAGACAGAAATAAAAGAACCAAGACAGAATAAAAGAATCTCCTGCTGGGGGTCGTAGAGGCTAGTTGACTTCAGGTCCTTCCAGAGGTTTTACCAGCTCACCTGAAGATGGCCCCGAGCGCCACCCGAGCTCGCTCCAACACCCGTGGCGCTGTCAGGTTGCTATAGATGGAGGTAGTGTGGGAAACCACAGCTGTTGTGGAGCTCTGGTAAGCGACTTGTTGATCTTGGATCCTCTGGATGGGGTTGACTATCCACCAGGGTACCTGTGTGTCGTCCTCAGTGGGTACTAATGGGTGGCCTAACAACCATTCCCACCACCGACATACCACACACGTCCCACACTCTAAGTTTGGTAACTGAAACATTGCATGAACAAATTTTGCAACCAGAATTTAATTCTTTTCTTTGGTTGGTATTTTATAGTTAGTTGAATAAGCTACTTTGTACGCACTTTTGTAATTATCGCTGGAGACTTATTTATATACGACAACAGAAATAAAAAAAAAATGTTTTCTCTCTCATGAACTATTATTTCATTTAAAAGACTGGTTGTCTCCCACGGAGGCAGGATGACTCGAAAAAGAAACACTTTCACCATTATTCACTCCATCACTGTCCATCATTTCAGATGCAGTTCCAAATTGCAACATATCCCCACCCATCTTTCAGAGTGCAGGTACTGTCCTTACCACCTCCAGGACTCAATTCCAGGTAATCGGTTTCCCTGAATCCTTCACAAAATGTTATCTTGCTCATCTTCCAACAGCTCTTCAGTTCCCAAAAATCAATGGCCTCCACTCACTCCTAACACGCCCACACAACCCCCAGCACATAAAACTTTCTTTACCCCTCCATATAACCTTTCCTAGGACGACACCTACCCCTCCTTCCCTCCACTACAGATTTATACACCCTCTAAGACATTCTAATTTGCTCCATCCTCTCTCAATGACCAAACGACCTCAATAACCCCTCCTCAACCCTCTGAATAATACTAAAAGTAACTCTGCACCTCCTCCTAATCCCCAAACTACGAATTCTCTTCATAATATTTACACCACACATTACCCTCAGACTCGACGTCTCCACTGCTTCCAACTTCCATACTGCAATATTCACTATACGCTCTCACATTCCCCTCTTCATAGAAAGGTTTCATTTTTGTCTCCACAGATACCTCAGTGCACCACCCACCTTTTCCCCTTCATTTCTATGGTTCCTTCATGTACCCATCCGCCGACACGTCCACTCTCAAATATGTGAACACATTCACTTCCTCCATACTCCTTTCCTTCATTCTGATACCCAATATATCATTACCCATCACCTTGCTTTTTCTTATGTTCAGTTTTATTTTCCTTCTTTTTACAAACCCTCCCAAATTCTTCCACCAACCTTTGCAACTTTTCTTCAGAATTTCCCAAAAGCACAGTGTCATCAGCAGATAGCACCTGAGACAATTCTCATTTTTAAAAAAGCATTTAATATGCTAAACAATGCATCCTTGTATAATGCAAACTTTAACTGGAAAATAATCTCCCTCTCTCCTACACATCCTAACTTGAGCCTCACTCTCTTCACAAAAACTCTTTACATCATTCAATAACCTACCACTTATTTCATACACTTGCAACATCTTCCACATTGCTCCCCTATCCACCCTATCATAAGCCTTTTCTAAATTCATGAAAGAAATGAAAACTTTCTTACGTTTATCTAAACATTGCTCACTTATATGTTTCAATGTAAACACTTGGTCTACACATCCCTTACTCTTTCTAAAGCCTCCTTGTTCATCTGCGATCCTGCTCACCGTCTTATCCTTAATTTTTTTCAGTGATAACTTTTCCATACACTTATTGCCCTATATTTTTACACTTTCTTTTGTCCCCCTTTCCTTCATACAAACAACTATGCATGCTGGAAACATAAACACATATGCAGTTTAATGTGATCCTTTATTGACAACGTTTCGCCCACACAGTGGGCTTTTTCAAGTCACAAACAGATCTACCTGGGGTGGAAGGTACGTGAGTATTTGTAGTCAGGTTCAGAATGTTGAGGTCAGGTGGAGAATACTGCATCTGATGATCTACCAGGTGAGGTTATAGAGTCTAAAATCTTGGGTAGCTTGGCAGGGGTATTGGATAAGTTGCGAGCAGACCTTCTGCAGTGTTCTATGTTCTTATGTGGGATAGCGATGAATTTTCTTGGCAAGTGGTTCAGCTATGTTACAGAAACCATTGTTCTGGTTGAAAATGTTGGTTATAGAGATAAGCGATGTTTCCAAGATTCTTCGGTATTGAGTGTTGTCTTCTGTGGCGATAAGTCTTGAGTTTCTGTAATTAATTAAATGGTTGTGTGAATTGTGATGTTGTACACAGGCATTCCTTGTATCGTCAGTCCTGCTTGCGTATTGGTGTTCTGAAATACATGTTTGGAGGTCTCTTGATGTTTCGCCCACGTATAATTTGCTGCAGTCATTACAAGTGATTATGTATACCCCTGCAGAGGATGGAAGCTTGTCCTGTCTACTACTGGTGATGTCCTTGATGGTCGTGGTTGTGGAGGTAGGTACTTGGAATGAGGTATTGGAAAAGATGTTGGAAACATGATGTTTGGCAATGGAGTTGGTGGGGAGGACTATGTATCTCTTCTCGGCAGTGTCTTCTCTGGGTGTGCTGAAGATGTTTAATGCCCGCCGTCTGCAGTCTCTGATGAAGTGACGAGGATAGTGGAGTTTAGAAAATACTTGTTCAATTATAGTGCATTCTTCCTCAAGGAACTCATTGCTGCAGATTCTGAGTGCGCGCAGGAAGAAGCCTATAATTACACCACGTTTAGTTTTGGTGTCGTGGTGAGAGTAGAAGTGGAGAAGATCGTTCTGGTTGGTTGGTTTTCGATAGACTTTAAAACGAAGTTCATGGTCAGCTTTGCAGAGAAGAACATCAAGGAAAGGTGTTGTCGACTTCTTCTTCAAGTGTGATCTGGATTGAGGGCTCGACCTGGTTAAGTTTGTCTTGGAGAGCTTGAACGTTGACATCAACATTCTGAACCTGACTATAAATACTCACGTACCTTCCACCCCAGGAAGATCTTGAAAAAGCCCACTGTGTGGGCGAAACGTTGTCAATGAAGGATCACATTAAACTGCATATGTGTTTATGTTTCCATTGTGTCGGTATTTTATCCCATTTATTTTCAACTATGCATGCTCTTTGCCAGTCTCTAGGTACCCTCCCCTCTCAGCAAGATTTGTTGAGCTAACCTCATCCACTTTCATTTGTTCTTTTACACTCCCTCGCTACTCTCTTAACCTCTCTTTTACTCTCCACATATTCCACCCTCCTTATATCATTACTGCTTTGTAAAATCCTCTAATATGCTGATATTTTCTCCCTTACCACTCCATTTAATACAGCGCCTGGAGATGTATGTTCAGAAGAATATACATTGTGAGGCCCAGTCTTTCACAGTGTATGTTCTAAAAGTTTAATCCACACTCTAGGGATTAACGTATTCCGAAATGATACTGAACATGCGATTTGCTGTCTTAACAAAAATTGTGTAGTTAATGGGCCTTAAACCCCAATTAACCAACCAAGAAGACTTATGTAATAATGGTGGGAGTTTGTGTGGGTCCAGCCTGGAACATTCACCTCGTCCAGCATATAAAATACATTGTGAAAGTTCAGAGCTGTGCAATAAGGCTGATTCAGAGATTACCAGAGGTGCGACATGAAGATTAATTACGACAGCTAAACCTCACATTTTTCAGACAAGATACCATTATATCAATAAAGATACTCAAGGATGTGTAATAATGAGAAGTCAATGAAATACTGAGGGCGACTGAAATACAATGAAACGTAATTAATGAGGGCAAATGAAACAGTGCAATGTAAGCACTTGAGGGTGAGTGAAGACAGTTAATGAGGGCGAGTGAAAATAGTTAATATGGGCGAGTGAAACACCGCTTATGAGGGCAAGTGGAACACTGAAGCACAGTTAATAAGGGCGAGTGAAACACACTAAGTGAGAGCGAGTTACAGAAATATTCTTGTGTTTTGAACCCGTGAAGAACATCATGGTTTGTGTTCTGCCAACACCAAACTGAAGACGCCGTCACTGAATACCGAGGTGTACTTCACAGAGATCAGTGAGGGTACCTAACATACATCAACATGTGGATAAAATATAAAGAAAAATGCAAAGAAAAAAAATAAAAAATAAGCAACATCAAGAATAGTGGTTACATCACTTAACATAATCTCTCCCAAACGAATCCTAGATCGTTCATTACCTGGTGAGACAGTAAGAAGAGACAGAGAGACCACAAAGCCCCTCCATCGTTCAATACTTCAGGGCAGAGAGAAGCCTCCTGGTGAGACAGCAAAAAGAGAGACAGAGACCAAAAAGCCCCTTCATTGTTCAAGACTCCAGGGCGGGATTTCAAGAGCACAGTTGACGTCTACAGATGTCAAAACAAGGGACGGAATTCATACGAATTCCTAAACAACTTTTTTGTTGTTGTTGTGTGTTTGTCTTGGCTGCCGTGAAGGGGGATTCAGGCCTTGGAAGAGTTTATCCTCCATGTTCACAGTTCTGGGACCCGGCTGTCACACACTCTTGCTTTCTTTCTAGAGAAATAAGAAACAAAAGCTGCTGCTTCTGCGTGTGTGTATGTGTGTGTGTGTGTGTGTGTGTGTGTGTGTGTGTGTGTGTGTGTGTGTGTGTGTGTGTGTGTGTGTGTGTGTGTGTGTGTGTTTGTACGTGTATGGTGTGCGACTGAGTAACGTAAATCAACTGTTTTTAATAAGAAACAGAAAGACAAACTGAAACTTTGGGTCATCGTCTTCGTCAAAGCATGAAGAAGGTGGATGATAGCTTCGACACAGGTTACCATCAACACTCTGAACGTCTTTGGTAAATGATGCTGAAGGAAGTGATAAGACGATAAAGCCGGTTGATAGACACAGACAATAAATTAGGGAGATAACAGGAGAAGATAAATATGGAGCAGAGAATAAATAAATACACAAGGCGCGTTCCATCGTTAGGGCTACTACAGGAGTACAGTGTGTGTTGTAACTAGTCAGGGCTACTACAGGAGTACAGTGTGTGTTGTAACTAGTCAGGGCTACTACAGGAGTACAGTGTGTGTTGTAACTAGTCAGGGCTACTACAGGAGTACAGTGAGTGTTGTAACTAGTCAGGGCTACTACAGGAGTACAGTGTGTGTTGTAACTAGTCAGGGCTACTACAGGAGTACAGTGTGTGTTGTAACTAGTCAGGGCTACTACAGGAGTACAGTGTGTGTGTTGTAACTAGTCAGGGCTACTACAGGAGTACAATGTGCGTGTCATGTAACTAATCAGAGCTACTACAGGAGAACAGGGTGTGTGTTGTAACTAGTCAGAGCTGCTACAGGAGTACAGTGTGTGTTGTAACTAGTCAGGGCTACTACAGGATTACAGTGTGTTTTGTAACTAGTCAGGGCTACTACAGGAGTACAGTGTGTGTGTTGTAACTAGTCAGGGCTACTACAGGAGCACAGTGTGTGTGTTGTAACTAGTCAGGGCTACTACAGGAGCACAGTGTGTGTTGTATATAATCAGGGCTACTACAGGAGCACAGTGTGTGTGTTGTAACTAGTCAGGGCTACTACAGGAGCACAGTGTGTGTGATGCAACTAGTCAGGGCTACTACAAAAGTACAGTGTGTGTTGTAACTAGTCAGGGCTACTACAGGAGTACAGTGTGTGTGTTGTAACTAGTCAGGGCTACTACAGGAGTACTACAGGACAGTGTGTGTGTTGTAACTAGTACAGTCAGGAGTACAGTGTGCGTTGTATATAGTCAGGGGTACTACTACAGGAGTCAGGAGCACAGTGTGTGTTGTAGTACAGTGTGTGTTGTAACTAGTCAGGGGTACTACAGGAGTACAGTGTGTGTTGTATATAGTCAGGGGTACTACAGGAGTACAGTGTGTGTTGTATATAGTCAGGGGTACTACAGGAGTACAGTGTGTGTTGTAAATAGTCAGGGGTACTACAGGAGTACAGTGTGTGTTGTAAATAGTCAGGGCTACTACAGGAGTACAGTGTGTGTTGTAACTAGTCAGGGCTACTACAGGAGTACAGTGTGTGTTGTAACTAGTCATGGCTACTACAGGGGTACAGTGAGTGTTGTAACTAGTCAGGGCTACTACAGGAGTACAGTGTGTGTGTTGTAACTAGTCAGGGCTACTACAGGAGTATAGTGAGTGTTGTAACTAGTCAGGGCTACTACAGGAGTACAGTGTGTGTTGTAACTAGTCAGGGCTACTACACGAGTACAGTGTGTGTTGTAACTAGTCAGGGCTACTACAGGAGTACAGTGTGTGTTGTAACTAGTTAGGGCTACTACAGGAGTACAGTGTGTGTTGTAACTAGTTAAGGCTACTACACGAGTACAGTGTGTGTTGTAACTAGTCAGGGCTACTACACGAGTACAGTGTGTGTGTTGTAACTAGTCAGGGCTACTACAGGAGTACAGTGTGTGTTGTAACTAGTCAGGGCTACTACAGGAGTACAGTGTGTGTTGTAACTAGTCAGGGCTACTACACGAGTACAGTGTGTGTTGTAACTAGTCAGGGCTACTACAGGAGTACAGTGTGTGTTGTAACTAGTTAGAGCTACTACAGGAGTACAGTGTGTGTTGTAACTAGTTAGAGCTACTACAGGAGTACAGTGTGTGTTGTAACTAGTCAGGGCTACTACAGGAGTACAGTGTGTGTTGTAACTAGTCAGGGCTACTACACGAGTACAGTGTGTGTTGTAACTAGTCAGGGCTACTACAGGAGTACAGTGTGTGTTGTAACTAGTCAGGGCTACTACAGGAGTACAGTGTGTGTTGTAACTAGTCAGGGCTACTACACGAGTACAGTGTGTGTTGTAACTAGTCAGGGCTACTACACGAGTACAGTGTGTGTTGTAACTAGTTAGGGCTACTACAGGAGTACAGTGAGTGTTGTAACTAGTCAGGGCTACTACAGGAGTACAGTGTGTGTTGTAACTAGTCAGGGCTACTACACGAGTACAGTGTGTGTTGTTCAGGGCTACTAACTAGTCAGGGCTACTACACGAGTACAGTGTGTGTTGGCTACTACAGGAGTACAGTGTGTGTTGTAACTAGTCAGGGCTACTACAGGAGTACAGTGTGTGTTGTAACTAGAGCTACTACAGTGTGTGTTGTATATAGTCAGTACAGGAGCACAGTGTGTGTTGTAACTAGTCAGGGCTACTACAGGAGTATAGTGAGTGTTGTAACTAGTCAGGGCTACTACAGGAGTACAGTGTGTGTGTTGTAACTAGTCAGGGCTACTACAGGAGTACAGTGTGTGTTGTAACTAGTCAGGGCTACTACAGGAGTACAGTGTGTGTTGTAACTAGTCAGGGCTACTACACGAGTACAGTGTGTGTTGTAACTAGTCAGGGCTACTACACGAGTACAGTGTGTGTTGTAACTAGTCAGGGCTACTACAGGAGTACAGTGTGTGTTGTAACTAGTCAGGGCTACTACAGGAGTACAGTGTGTGTTGTAACTAGTCAGGGCTACTACACGAGTACAGTGTGTGTTGTAACTAGTCAGGGCTACTACAGGAGTACAGTGTGTGTTGTAACTAGTCAGGGCTACTACACGAGTACAGTGTGTGTTGTAACTAGTCAGGGCTACTACACGAGTACAGTGTGTGTTGTAACTAGTTAAGGCTACTACACGAGTACAGTGTGTGTTGTAACTAGTCAGGGCTACTACACGAGTACAGTGTGTGTTGTAACTAGTCAGGGCTACTACAGGAGTACAGTGTGTGTTGTAACTAGTCAGGGCTACTACAGGAGTACAGTGTGTGTTGTAACTAGTCAGGGCTACTACAGGAGTACAGTGTGTGTTGTAACTAGTCAGGGCTACTACAGGAGTACAGTGTGTGTTGTAACTAGTCAGGGCTACTACAGGAGTACAGTGTGTGTTGTAACTAGTCAGGGCTACTACACGAGTACAGTGAGTGTTGTAACTAGTCAGGGCTACTACACGAGTACAGTGAGTGTTGTAACTAGTCAGGGCTACTACAGGAGTACAGTGTGTGTTGTAACTAGTCAGGGCTACTACAGGAGTACAGTGAGTGTTGTAACTAGTCAGGGCTACTACAGGAGTACAGTGTGTGTTGTAACTAGTCAGGGCTACTACACGAGTACAGTGTGTGTTGTAACTAGTCAGGGCTACTACACGAGTACAGTGAGTGTTGTCACTATTCAGGGCTACTACAGGAGTACAGTGTGTGTTGTAACTAGTCAGGGCTACTACACGAGTACAGTGTGTGTTGTAACTAGTCAGGGCTACTACACGAGTACAGTGAGTGTTGTAACTAGTCAGGGCTACTACACGAGTACAGTGTGTGTTGTAACTAGTCAGGGCTACTACACGAGTACAGTGAGTGTTGTAACTAGTCAGGGCTACTACACGAGTACAGTGTGTGTTGTAACTAGTCAGGGCTACTACACGAGTACAGTGTGTGTGTTGTAACTAGTCAGGGCTACTACACGAGTACAGTGTGTGTTGTAACTAGTCAGGGCTACTACACGAGTACAGTGTGTGTTGTAACTAGTCAGGGCTACTACACGAGTACAGTGTGTGTTGTAACTAGTCAGGGCTACTACACGAGTACAGTGTGTGTTGTAACTAGTCAGGGCTACTACACGAGTACAGTGTGTGTTGTAACTAGTCAGGGCTACTACACGAGTACAGTGTGTGTTGTAACTAGTCAGGGCTACTACACGAGTACAGTGTGTGTTGTAACTAGTCAGGGCTACTACACGAGTACAGTGTGTGTTGTAACTAGTCAGGGCTACTACACGAGTACAGTGTGTGTTGTAACTAGTCAGGGCTACTACACGAGTACAGTGTGTGTTGTAACTAGTCAGGGCTACTACACGAGTACAGTGTGTGTTGTAACTAGTCAGGGCTACTACACGAGTACAGTGTGTGTTGTAACTAGTCAGGGCTACTACACGAGTACAGTGTGTGTTGTAACTAGTTAAGGCTACTACACGAGTACAGTGTGTGTTGTAACTAGTTACGGCTACTACACGAGTACAGTGTGTGTTGTAACTAGTCAGGGCTACTACACGAGTACAGTGTGTGTTGTAACTAGTAACTAGTCAGGGCTACTACACGAGTACAGTGAGTGTTGTAACTAGTCAGGGCTACTACACGAGTACAGTGTGTGTTGTAACTAGTCAGGGCTACTACACGAGTACAGTGAGTGTTGTAACTAGTCAGGGCTACTACACGAGTACAGTGAGTGTTGTAACTAGTCAGGGCTACTACACGAGTACAGTGTGTGTTGTAACTAGTCAGGGCTACTACACGAGTACAGTGAGTGTTGTAACTAGTCAGGGCTACTACACGAGTACAGTGTGTGTTGTAACTAGTCAGGGCTACTACACGAGTACAGTGTGTGTTGTAACTAGTCAGGGCTACTACACGAGTACAGTGAGTGTTGTAACTAGTCAGGGCTACTACACGAGTACAGTGAGTGTTGTAACTAGTCAGGGCTACTACACGAGTACAGTGAGTGTTGTAACTAGTCAGGGCTACTACACGAGTACAGTGAGTGTTGTAACTAGTCAGGGCTACTACACGAGTACAGTGAGTGTTGTAACTAGTCAGGGCTACTACACGAGTACAGTGAGTGTTGTAACTAGTCAGGGCTACTACACGAGTACAGTGAGTGTTGTAACTAGTCAGGGCTACTACACGAGTACAGTGAGTGTTGTAACTAGTCAGGGCTACTACACGAGTACAGTGAGTGTTGTAACTAGTCAGGGCTACTACACGAGTACAGTGAGTGTTGTAACTAGTCAGGGCTACTACACGAGTACAGTGAGTGTTGTAACTAGTCAGGGCTACTACACGAGTACAGTGAGTGTTGTAACTAGTCAGGGCTACTACACGAGTACAGTGAGTGTTGTAACTAGTCAGGGCTACTACACGAGTACAGTGAGTGTTGTAACTAGTCAGGGCTACTACACGAGTACAGTGAGTGTTGTAACTAGTCAGGGCTACTACACGAGTACAGTGAGTGTTGTAACTAGTCAGGGCTACTACACGAGTACAGTGAGTGTTGTAACTAGTCAGGGCTACTACACGAGTACAGTGAGTGTTGTAACTAGTCAGGGCTACTACACGAGTACAGTGAGTGTTGTAACTAGTCAGGGCTACTACACGAGTACAGTGAGTGTTGTAACTAGTCAGGGCTACTACACGAGTACAGTGAGTGTTGTAACTAGTCAGGGCTACTACACGAGTACAGTGAGTGTTGTAACTAGTCAGGGCTACTACACGAGTACAGTGAGTGTTGTAACTAGTCAGGGCTACTACACGAGTACAGTGAGTGTTGTAACTAGTCAGGGCTACTACACGAGTACAGTGAGTGTTGTAACTAGTCAGGGCTACTACACGAGTACAGTGAGTGTTGTAACTAGTCAGGGCTACTACACGAGTACAGTGAGTGTTGTAACTAGTCAGGGCTACTACACGAGTACAGTGAGTGTTGTAACTAGTCAGGGCTACTACACGAGTACAGTGAGTGTTGTAACTAGTCAGGGCTACTACACGAGTACAGTGTGTGTTGTAACTAGTCAGGGCTACTACACGAGTACAGTGTGTGTTGTAACTAGTCAGGGCTACTACACGAGTACAGTAGTCAGGGTGTTGTAACTAGTCAGGGCTACTACACGAGTACAGTGTGTGTTGTAACTAGTCAGGGCTACTACACGAGTACAGTGAGTGTTGTAACTAGTCAGGGCTACTACACGAGTACAGTGAGTGTTGTAACTAGTCAGGGCTACTACACGAGTACAGTGAGTGTTGTAACTAGTCAGGGCTACTACACGAGTACAGTGAGTGTTGTAACTAGTCAGGGCTACTACACGAGTACAGTGAGTGTTGTAACTAGTCAGGGCTACTACACGAGTACAGTGAGTGTTGTAACTAGTCAGGGCTACTACACGAGTACAGTGAGTGTTGTAACTAGTCAGGGCTACTACACGAGTACAGTGAGTGTTGTAACTAGTCAGGGCTACTACACGAGTACAGTGAGTGTTGTAACTAGTCAGGGCTACTACACGAGTACAGTGAGTGTTGTAACTAGTCAGGGCTACTACACGAGTACAGTGAGTGTTGTAACTAGTCAGGGCTACTACACGAGTACAGTGAGTGTTGTAACTAGTCAGGGCTACTACACGAGTACAGTGAGTGTTGTAACTAGTCAGGGCTACTACACGAGTACAGTGAGTGTTGTAACTAGTCAGGGCTACTACACGAGTACAGTGAGTGTTGTAACTAGTCAGGGCTACTACACGAGTACAGTGAGTGTTGTAACTAGTCAGGGCTACTACACGAGTACAGTGAGTGTTGTAACTAGTCAGGGCTACTACACGAGTACAGTGAGTGTTGTAACTAGTCAGGGCTACTACACGAGTACAGTGTGTGTTGTAACTAGTCAGGGCTACTACACGAGTACAGTGAGTGTTGTAACTAGTCAGGGCTACTACACGAGTACAGTGAGTGTTGTAACTAGTCAGGGCTACTACACGAGTACAGTGAGTGTTGTAACTAGTCAGGGCTACTACACGAGTACAGTGAGTGTTGTAACTAGTCAGGGCTACTACACGAGTACAGTGAGTGTTGTAACTAGTCAGGGCTACTACAATACAATAACATACACCCACATGGGATGGTGTCCTCGGTAAATACTTACAATTAATTTAAGATGAACCAGGCGAGACGAGTCATGATCATCAATTATTTAAGAAGATGAACCAGGCGAGACGAGTCATAATCATCAATTATTTAAGAAGATGAACCAGGCGAGACGAGTCATGATCATCAATTATTTAAGAAGATGAACCAGGCGAGACGAGTCATGATCATCAATTATTTAAGAAGATGAACCAGGCGAGACGAGTCATGATCATCAATTATTTAAGAAGATGAACTAGGCGAGACGAGTCATGATCAGATAACTCGGTGAATAAATCATAGAACATCTTAACAACTATGTTCATGATTAATTACTTGTATCCTTGATTAAGGTCACAGATTTAGCCTCAGTGAGAGTATATTATTATTATTATTATTATTATTATTATTATTATTATTATTATTATTATTATTATTATTATTATTATTATTATTATTGTTGTTATTATTATTATTGTAGTTGTTATTATTATCATCATTATCGATGATATTTACATTGATATTATTATTATTATTATTATTATTATTATTATTATTATTATTATTATTATTATTATTATTGATAGTGTTGTTATTATTATTGATATTATTATTATCATTATTATTACTATTATTATTATTATTATTATTATTATTATTATTATTATTATTATTAATCTTATTATTATTAATGTTATCATTTTAATACTATTATTATAAATGATATCAATTTAATACTATTATTATAATAATAATTATAATAATAATAATAATAATAATAATTATTATTATTATTATTATTATTATTATTATTATTATTATTATTATTATTATTATTATTATTGCTGTCATTATTATTATTATTATTATTATTATTATTATTATTATTATTATTATTATTATTATTATTATTGATATAAGAAGCGCTAATCTTGAAAAGGCTATTTATTGCCTGGGAAATGGGAGACAATCATGTTTGATCCAAGGAAGGGACGGGTAGTGTACAGGTTTCATTTGCGTCCTAATTGCCCTGTGTGGCTACTAATGTGTTCTAGCACCTAATTAATAAGCAGTTATGTGTCCGCATTGCGTACTCAGTCGAGGTAAAGTACTGTCTCAGGGGAAAACATTTAGAAGTGCACAACACAGAAGTAGACACACCGCAAGGAGGTGTCCTCTGCCCTACCTTGTTTAATATCTCCATAAACACACACTTGCCAGTGTCCACTATCCTTATGGTGTGGTTCCTCAGGGAACGCTGAATACATTGATTTACTCCCCATGATACGACAAAATAAACACTGAAAGAACTTGATGCAAAAAGTAAGGAAGTGGGATTCACAGAATTAGTGGCAAAAACAAAAGCTTCCTCGCATGCTATAAGGAAGGAGAAAATAATTTTAAACGGCGGGACAAGATGTTGACTGTTACCTTACTGTAAGTACAAAGAGGTCTATGATAAATAGTAAGATGAAGATAGATGAAATAATATCAAATTCATATTTTTTTCTTCAACAAACCGGCCGTGTCCCACCAAGGCAGGGTGACCTAAAAAGAAAAACGAAAGTTTTTTTTTTTTAATTTAATAATTTATATAGGAGCAGGGGTTACTAGCCCCTTGCTCCCGGTATTTTAGTCACCTCTCACGACATGCATGACTTACGAGGAAGAATTCTTTTCCACTTCCCCGTGGGAAGTGTGTGTGTGTGTGTGTGTGTGTGTGTGTGTGTGTGTGTGTGTGTGTGTGTGTGTGTGTGTGTGTGTGTGTGTGTGTGTGTGTTTAAATTATCTTTATAATGAGTAAGAATGGACCTAATTTACAAATCTGAAGACGGGTAAACTGAGTATAAATCAATATATTTACAACATCCTGTGTGCACGCCAGCACAGTCACCAACCTGTTGAGGTCATGCGAGCCTCGGGACGAGTCATTGATCTCGCCATGCGATACAAATTAACTCCCTGGGTTAACATGTTAATTTGTAGTGTTGACAAACACGCACAAACTCTCTGTTTGTCTGTACCACAAATACATAACGTTACCTATTTAATGTTGTGACAACAAACACCCACTGTTTGTCTGCCTCTACCACAAATGCATAATGTTACTTAATTAATCCAGCACACATATTTTTGCGTGATTAATGTTGCTTCTGCTGTCGGAAAATTATACTATTTGTTCAGAATTTATGTACACTTGTGATGTATGATTATGAACGAAATTCTCTGCAAGAGGCATAAAGCTGTACATTGTATAATTTATGCGTAACTTTCCTTTTCGAAATCTGGTGAGAATGGAAACGTGAAGACTCCTGTTACTGACTTATTATTGACTTAAAGTAGGCACAACCTCAGGGGAAACTTCAAGACTCAAATAAATAAGTTAATTAGTCAGCAGCTTATAAACAACAAACTCTTAACTGATAAACAAAAAAAATAGTGTAGCAACTGCAAACTGTCATGAATTCTATGTAATCAAAAAAAAAAAAGAAATAACTAATACCACGATTTAGACAATATTGACTCTTCTTAAAACACAGACAACACATTAACATTTTAAAACACAGCCAGACAACACTATTCTATTTATTCCCAATTAGAATACAACTCATAATATTAGAATAAATCTCAAAAATATTAGAATAAACCTCATAATATTATTTATGACAGTGATAAACTTTTGATATATCATTGATATGCCTTTCGTATATCAGCGATGTACCTCTGATATACCAGTGATATAAATTGATATATCAGTTATATACCTTTGATATGTCAGTGATATAAATCTGATATATCAGTGATATACCTCTCATATATCAGTGATATACCTCTGATATATCTATGATATTCCTCGAATATATCAGTGATACCTATAATATGTCAGATATATAAGCTGATATACCAGTGATACACTTCCTATATACCAGTGATATGCCTCTGATATTATAGTGATATGCCTGTGACATATCTCTGTTGTATCTGTGATATACTGTTATACTTGTGATATAGCTCTGATATATCTGTGATATACTTCTTTTATACCTGTGATATACCTTTGATATTACAGTGATATACCTGTGACATATATCTGATGCACCAGTGATATACCAGTAACATACCTCAGATATACCTGTTAAAGGTTTGTTACTCTAAAAACAAATACCTAATAACCACAATTTAAGTAATGAAAGAAAATAATCATCTTCCTAATTATGTTTTTGTTTTCCAGGAGAAGATTCTGGAAGGTGGCAGATAGTAACTAGTGAACTATCAGTGAGAGGTGGTAGATAGTAACTAGTGAACTATCAGTGAGAGGTGGCAGATAGTAACTAGTGAACTATCAGTGAGAGGTGGTAGATAGTAACTAGTGAACTATCAGTGAGAGGTGGCAGATAGTAACTAGTGAACTATCAGTGAGAGGTGGCAGATAGTAACTAGTGAACTATCAGTGAGAGGTGGTAGATAGTAACTAGTGAACTATCAGTGAGAGGTGGTAGATAGTAACTAGTGAACTATCAGTGAGAGGTGGCAGATAGTAACTAGTGAACTATCAGTGAGAGGTGGCAGATAGTAACTAGTGAACTATCAGTGAGAGGTGGTAGATAGTAACTAGTGAACTATCAGTGAGAGGTGGTAGATAGTAACTAGTGAACTATCAGTGAGAGGTGGCAGATAGTAACTAGTGAACTATCAGTGAGAGGTGGCAGATAGTAACTAGTGAACTATCAGTGAGAGGTGGTAGATAGTAACTAGTGAACTATCAGTGAGAGGTGGTAGATAGTAACTAGTGAACTATCAGTGAGAGGTGGCAGATAGTAACTAGTGAACTATCAGCGAGAGGTGGCAGATAGTAACTAGTGAACTATCACTGAGAGGTGGCAGATAGTAACTAGTGAACTATCACTGAGAGGTGGCAGATAGTAACTAGTGAACTATCACTGAGAGGTGGCAGATAGTAACTAGTGAACTATCACTGAGAGGTGGCAGATAGTAACTAGTGAACTATCACTGAGAGGTGGCAGATAGTAACTAGTGAACTATCACTGAGAGGTGGCAGATAGTAACTAGTGAACTATCACTGAGAGGTGGCAGATAGTAACTAGTGAACTATCAGTGAGAGGTGGCAGATAGTAACTAGTGAACTATCAGTGAGAGGTGGCAGATAGTAACTAGTGAACTATCACTGAGAGGTGGCAGATAGTAACTAGTGAACTATCACTGAGAGGTGGCAGATAGTAACTAGTGAACTATCAGTGAGAGGTGGCAGATAGTAACTAGTGAACTATCACTGAGAGGTGGCAGATAGTAACTAGTGAACTATCACTGAGAGGTGGCAGATAGTAACTAGTGAACTATCACTGAGAGGTGGCAGATAGTAACTAGTGAACTATCACTGAGAGGTGGCAGA
Organism: Cherax quadricarinatus; assembly: GCF_038502225.1. Lineage (NCBI taxonomy): Eukaryota > Metazoa > Arthropoda > Malacostraca > Decapoda > Parastacidae > Cherax > Cherax quadricarinatus. The sequence goes on along the minus strand of NC_091296.1, from coordinate 54,050,651 downwards.
TAGTAACTAGTGAACTATCACTGAGAGGTGGCAGATAGTAACTAGTGAACTATCACTGAGAGGTGGCAGATAGTAACTAGTGAACTATCACTGAGAGGTGGCAGATAGTAACTAGTGAACTATCACTGAGAGGTGGCAGATAGTAACTAGTGAACTATCAGTGAGAGGTGGCAGATAGTAACTAGTGAACTATCAGTGAGAGGTGGCAGATAGTAACTAGTGAACTATCACTGAGAGGTGGCAGATAGTAACTAGTGAACTATCAGTGAGAGGTGGCAGATAGTAATTAGTGAACTATCAGTGAGAGGTGGCAGATAGTAACTAGTGAACTATCAGTGAGAGGTGGCAGATAGTAACTAGTGAACTATCAGTGAGAGGTTGCAGATAGTAACTAGTGAACTATCAGTGAGAGGTGGCAGATAGTAACTAGTGAACTATCAGTGAGAGGTGGCAGATAGTAACTAGTGAACTATCACTGAGAGGTGGCAGATAGTAACTAGTGAACTATGAGTGAGAGGTTGCAGATAGTAACTAGTGAACTATCACTGAGAGGTGGCAGATAGTAACTAGTGAACTATCAGTGAGAGGTGGCAGATAGTAACTAGTGAACTATCAGTGAGAGGTTGCAGATAGTAACTAGTGAACTATCACTGAGAGGTGGCAGATAGTAACTAGTGAACTATCAGTGAGAGGTGGCAGATAGTAACTAGTGAACTATCAGTGAGAGGTGGCAGATAGTAACTAGTGAACTATCAGTGAGAGGTGGCAGATAGTAACTAGTGAACTATCAGTGAGAGGTGGCAGATAGTAACTAGTGAACTATCACTGAGAGGTGGCAGATAGTAACTAGTGAACTATCAGCGAGAGGTGGCAGATAGTAACTAGTGAACTATCAGCGAGAGGTGGCAGATAGTAACTAGTGAACTATCAGTGAGAGGTGGCAGATAGTAACTAGTGAACTATCAGCGAGAGGTGGCAGATAGTAACTAGTGAACTATCAGTGAGAGGTGGCAGATAGTAACTAGTGAACTATCAGTGAGAGGTGGCAGATAGTAATTAGTGAACTATCAGCGAGAGGTGGCAGATAGTAACTAGTGAACTATCAGCGAGAGGTGGCAGATAGTAACTAGTGAACTATCAGTGAGAGGTGGCAGATAGTAACTAGTGAACTATCACTGAGAGGTGGCAGATAGTAACTAGTGAACTATCAGCGAGAGGTGGCAGATAGTAACAAGTGAACTATCAGTGAGAGGTGGCAGATAGTAATTAGTGAACTATCAGTGAGAGGTGGCAGATAGTAACTAGTGAACTATCAGTGAGAGGTGGCAGATAGTAACTAGTGAACTATCAGCGAGAGGTGGCAGACAGTAACTAGTGAACTATCAGCGAGAGGTGGCAGATAGTAACTAGTGAACTATCACTGAGAGGTGGCAGATAGTAACTAGTGAACTATCAGTGAGAGGTGGCAGATAGTAACTAGTGAACTATCAGTGAGAGGTGGCAGATAGTAATTAGTGAACTATCAGCGAGAGGTGGCAGATAGTAACTAGTGAACTATCAGCGAGAGGTGGCAGATAGTAACTAGTGAACTATCAGTGAGAGGTGGCAGATAGTAACTAGTGAACTATCACTGAGAGGTGGCAGATAGTAACTAGTGAACTATCAGCGAGAGGTGGCAGATAGTAACTAGTGAACTATCAGTGAGAGGTGGCAGATAGTAACTAGTGAACTATCAGCGAGAGGTGGCAGATAGTAACTAGTGAACTATCAGTGAGAGGTGGCAGATAGTAACTAGTGAACTATCAGTGAGAGGTGGCAGATAGTAATTAGTGAACTATCAGCGAGAGGTGGCAGATAGTAACTAGTGAACTATCAGCGAGAGGTGGCAGATAGTAACTAGTGAACTATCAGTGAGAGGTGGCAGATAGTAACTAGTGAACTATCACTGAGAGGTGGCAGATAGTAACTAGTGAACTATCAGCGAGAGGTGGCAGATAGTAACTAGTGAACTATCAGTGAGAGGTGGCAGATAGTAACTAGTGAACTATCAGTGAGAGGTGGCAGATAGTAACTAGTGAACTATCAGTGAGAGGTGGCAGATAGTAACTAGTGAACTATCAGCGAGAGGTGGCAGATAGTAACTAGTGAACTATCAGTGAGAGGTGGCAGATAGTAACAAGTGAACTATCAGTGAGAGGTGGCAGATAGTAATTAGTGAACTATCAGCGAGAGGTGGCAGATAGTAACTAGTGAACTATCAGCGAGAGGTGGCAGATAGTAACTAGTGAACTATCAGTGAGAGGTGGCAGATAGTAACTAGTGAACTATCAGTGAGAGGTGGCAGATAGTAATTAGTGAACTATCAGTGAGAGGTGGCAGATAGTAACTAGTGAACTATCAGTGAGAGGTGGCAGATAGTAACTAGTGAACTATCAGTGAGAGGTGGCAGATAGTAACTAGTGAACTATCAGTGAGAGGTGGCAGATAGTAACTAGTGAACTATCAGTGAGAGGTGGCAGATAGTAACTAGTGAACTATCAGTGAGAGGTGGCAGATAGTAACTAGTGAACTATCACTGAGAGGTTGCAGATAGTAACTAGTGAACTATCACTGAGAGGTGGCAGATAGTAACTAGTGAACTATCACTGAGAGGTGGCAGATAGTAACTAGTGAACTATCAGTGAGAGGTGGCAGATAGTAACTAGTGAACTATCAGTGAGAGGTGGCAGATTGTAACTAGTGAACTATCAGTGAGAGGTGGCAGATAGTAACTAGTGAACTATCAGTGAGAGGTGGCAGATAGTAACTAGTGAACTATCACTGAGAGGTGGCAGATAGTAACTAGTGAACTATCAGTGAGAGGTGGCAGATAGTAACTAGTGAACTATCACTGAGAGGTGGCAGATAGTAACTAGTGAACTATCAGTGAGAGGTGGCAGATAGTAACTAGTGAACTATCAGTGAGAGGTGGCAGATAGTAACTAGTGAACTATCAGTGAGAGGTTGCAGATAGTAACTAGTGAACTATCACTGAGAGGTGGCAGATAGTAACTAGTGAACTATCACTGAGAGGTTGCAGATAGTAACTAGTGAACTATCACTGAGAGGTTGCAGATAGTAACTAGTGAACTATCACTGAGAGGTGGCAGATAGTAACTAGTGAACTATCACTGAGAGGTGGCAGATAGTAACTAGTGAACTATCACTGAGAGGTTGCAGATAGTAACTAGTGAACTATCAGTGAGAGGTGGCAGATAGTAACTAGTGAACTATCAGTGAGAGGTGGCAGATAGTAATTAGTGAACTATCAGTGAGAGGTGGCAGATAGTAACTAGTGAACTATCAGTGAGAGGTGGCAGATAGTAACTAGTGAACTATCAGTGAGAGGTGGCAGATAGTAACTAGTGAACTATCAGTGAGAGGTGGCAGATAGTAACTAGTGAACTATCAGTGAGAGGTGGCAGATAGTAACTAGTGAACTATCACTGAGAGGTGGCAGATAGTAACTAGTGAACTATCAGTGAGAGGTGGCAGATAGTAACCATTGAACCATCACTGAGAGGTGGCAAATAGTAACCATTGAACCATCACTGAGAGGTGGCAGATAGTAACTCTTGAACTATCACTGATAGGTGGCAGACAGTAACTATTGAACTATCACTGAGAGGTGGCAGATAGTAACTCTTGAACTATCACTGAGAGGTGGCAGATAGTAACTCTTGAACTATCACTGAGATGTGGCAAATAGTAACTATTGAACTATTACTGAGAGGTGGCAGATAGTAACTCTTGAACTATCACTGAGAAGTGGCAGATAGTAACTATTGAACTATCATTGAGAGGAGGCAGATAGTAACTAGTGAACTATCACTGAGAGGTGGCAGATAGTAACTAGTGAACTATCACTGAGAGGTGGCAGATAGTAACTCTTGAACTATCACTGATAGGTGGCAGATAGTAACTCTTGAACTATCACCGAGAGGTGGCAGATAGTAACTCATGAATTATCACTGACTGAACTGTCACTGAGTGTAGATTCCTCAGAAATATATATATATATATATATATATATATA
>NC_091296.1:54036576-54039076 GCF_038502225.1 Cherax quadricarinatus | reverse complement strand
ACCACCACCACCACAACCACCACCACCACCACTACCACCGGGAGAAGGTAAGACAAACACTCAACATGACGCAACAGATTACCAAGTGACTTAACGAATGCAACATTTGTGTGTTTTCCTCCTATTTCTCCTCCTCCTTCTTCGTCTCCCCCTCTTCTTCAAGCTTCTTTTTATTCATTTTTCCTTCTTCATTTTCTTCTTTTTTTCTTCTTTTTTTCATTTCCTCATATTTTCACATATTGGATCACAGATTTTGTTGCCTCACTGCTATCTCTCTTATTAAGTTTACTTGCTAGTTCTAATCTGTTTGTCTGACTTCTTGTTTCTCCCTTTGTTTGTTTGTCTGTCTATCTGACCCTCTGTGTTTGTGGATTACTATGTTTTTGTTTCCTGTCTCTCTGTCGGTTTGCATCTGTGTCTGAGTGTGTGCCTTCTTCTTCGGCATTCTGTCTATTTGTCTTCCGTGTCAACAGTTTTCTTGTCTGTGTACGAATGGTATATAATACCGACAAGATGAGATTAAGACACATGTGCAACATCTGGGTATCTTTATTGTAGACGTTTCGCCATCCAGTGGCTTTATCAATACAAATTTCTTGTCTGCCTGTCTATCTAAATGCTTGCAAGTCTTCCTGTGTTTCTCTCTACCTGTCTGTCTATCGTACTGTCTCTCTAGCTGCTTGCATGACCTCCTGTCTATCTCACCGTCTCTCCCAGAAACCACGACTTAAGAAGCATCATCTCCACTCATTCATTGTCATCGAGGATCCTTTTTCCAATTACAATTATGAAGAGATTCAAAGTCTCTGAAATATTTATAATATCTAAAAATAACAAAAAGGCACAATACAGTGACTGGAACAATACACATATAACCTGCACATAGGAGAGAGAAGCTTACGACGACGTTTCGGTCCGATTTGGACCATTTACGAAGTAAAACTAACACAAAAGAGTGAGGGAGTCGGATCGTAACTTCGTCGTAAGTTTCTCTCTCCTATGTGCGAGTTATTTGTGTTGTGTTTTATAGTATCTATTATACACACACATCTCTATTTGCCTATTATGGGTAGTTTTCCTCATAATTAACAGGTTGCAAAAGTAACTTCAATGTTTTGGATCAAAAGCTCTTAGTTAAAATAAAAATATCCCCCAAGAAGCTATTATATTTCTAAATTTTCATTGTCTCTCCAACATTTCATAACTTAAATGTTTATATTTCATCTTGGCAATTACACAACTTTGCCATAATGGACGAAAACGGTATTTATTCACGGTAATGACCCCGGGCGACGTATTAACAGCCGTAAGAAAACTGTTTACTTCCGTTTCTCTGGGCTAGAAAGTAAGAGACTGATCCGAAAACCCCTAGTTGGCACCTCACATCAGGTTGGCAGAATATATAAACTTGAAGCAACCGGTGAGGCGATACACCGGCTACGATCTCGCGAAGGACACCACCGTTAAACTTAAGACAGTGATGGACATCGTGAGTACCGCTCCTTCTCCACGCTGGCTCCATGACTCCTCTTAATGTGTGTGTGTGTGTGTTTATGTAAACTTGGCGCGTGCAGTGACACAGTGTGTTTGGAGACATGGTGTGTGTGTTCTGGATCTGTTAGACTATCATGTCAGAATGAAGAGCAAGATATGGGATGTTCGCCGTTTTCCTGATCTTGTTAATCATTACAATATATGTTTAGAGTCACGGGCAGTAGCTTTAGTCTCTTATAAGTGTTTCATCTGTAGGTGACCGTTCTCAACCCAGTGGCAACACTTAGGACCGACTCCAAACAGGAATCGGAGTTAGTGAAGACAAAAGTGGTTTAAAGGAGTGTGAAGAGTCGACGTTTAGTAATGAATTCGAGGAAACCGATTATCTGCACTCAGGAGGAGGGGTGGGACTGTTACAGTTTTAGAGATGGTAAATACAGTGCTTGCACTCTAAAGAAGGGGGTAGAAATGTTGCAGTCCTGGAAGTTTGAAGAGCAGTACCCGCACTCTGAAAAGAGCGGGAATGTTACAAATCTTGAGGTGGGGATACACAAATAACCCGCACATAAAAGAGAGAAGCTTACGACGACGTTTCGGTCCGACTTGGACCATTGACAAAGTCACACAGTGTGACTTTGTCACACTGTATTGTGCCTTTTTTGTTATTTACTTGAGGTGGGGAGTTCAGTGCTTGTACTCTGAAGAAGGGGTGGGAATGTTGCAGTCCTGGAGGAAGTGTATCATGTGCACTCTGAAGGAGGTGGGAATGTTATTGTTTGTAGGATCATTTGAAGTGTGATGTCTGGATGCTTTTGGTAAGACAGGCAGCTACTGAATGCACGAAAATTAATATATTACTTTTTGGGGGTTAACTACCTTGGTGGGATCAATTAAATTTTACACACACACACACACACACACACACACACACACACACACACACATATATATATATATATATACATATATATATATATATATATATATATATATATATATATATATA
>NC_091296.1:54024076-54034076 GCF_038502225.1 Cherax quadricarinatus | reverse complement strand
GACCGAAACGTCGTCGTAAGCTTCTGTCTTTTATGTGCGGGTTATTTGTGTATTGCTTTCCTCTCGTCTAGGGCCTTCAAATCCGGTTTTTAACCTTTCCAGGCATCACATACCTCTGAGCTCTGAGATAAATCATACTACAAACATTTTCTATATTTTGGAGATGCCTCATCCAATTGAATTATAACGGCCATTTGTCTGACCTACTTGTTTTTTCGTCTATCTAGGTCACACTCAAATAAGTTTTCGTGTCCAATTTTTTTTTTTTTTTGGTCTTTTTTCGTCGGCTTCAAATCATCAGCAATCAAAGACACTTATGATTCAATCTCATCAGTTGCATTGTTTACGTATATCGGAAACAGTAGGAGCCCCAATACCGAACCTTATGGTACCCCATTTGTTACCCTCGCCCACTCTTGACTCTTCCTCCTTAACTGATACTCTCTATATTCTGTCTGTTAGGCATTCCATGAGCCTCTTAAGCACTTTTCCCTTTATTTCTGCCTGTTTATCTAGCTGGATTTACTTCTGGCTTTGAACTGCATTACCCGTCTCTCAGCAGTGAAGAAAGATGCAGTCCAGCCAGCCCTCTCACTCGTGTTTTATTTCAGTTACTAAACTGCGGGAATCCAATACGTTTCTCAGGCATCATTTGCCTTCCTCGAATTCATACCGGCTTTCTTTGATGTATCTTTCCCTCTCTTGGTGCTCTACCAACCTTCTATTGACAATCTTCTAAAAGAAACTTGATAACATAGAGGTCAGTGAAACTGGTCTCTAGTACAGGAAGGTCTGACTGTTTCCTTTCATGACTATTTTGACTACATGTGCCCGGAAATTGACCTTCTTTTTTTTTTTTTAATGATCTGTTAGTTTGCTTAAGACCTTCAATATTTCTGCACCCTAATTTAGTACCCATAGTGATATTTTGTCGAGTTCCAGCAATTTCGTTGTGTCTAACCTATTAATTATTTTAGCCACGTATTCCTTAGTGTTGACTTTTACGTATATTTTCAATGGTAATTTTCCCATCTCTCCTGTTAATGTTTCCTTAAACCCGCTGTTAATGTCCTCACATCTTTGTTGTCTTCGGTATAATCCCTTTCCTCTTCTTCTCGTCTTATCGCATAATCGCTTACTGTTACTTTCCTTCTAATGAAACTATAAAGAGGCTCTGGTTTTCTTTTAGGCTACTGATTTTTAACCTGTTTTGGTTCGCCTCCCTATCGCAGTTGGCCATCATCTCCAGGACCCTCTCCTTACTTCATTTAAAATTCTAAATCTTTAAAAATTAAAAAAAAAGGGGGATAGCGGACGAATTCCTTGTTAAGCTCATCCAGCTGAGTGACTTGCTATTTTAACCTGGACTGGAGCTGACCAAGCGAGACACCGGAATCTAAGTTTACCAAAAAGATTGTGTTTCTATGCTCACTTCGGCTTTTCCAGGATTCGATTTTGGCCATAAAGGCCAAATAAGGATGTGCAAATACACGTTAAGGCCATTCGTTATTTTTGTTACGGTTCTCAACCCCATTCCTGGAAATCAATCACAAACCCACACTCTAGGAGGGGGCGACACCCCCTTTCCCGGTTAAGAACCGCTGTTTTAGCCGACTGATGGGATGTCCTTTTCAAAGGGCCTCCTCGCCTCCCTTTTTATTCTCATTTAATCATTTCTGGCTCTTCCTATCACTAGTTTCTTTTCTTCTGTGTGTGTGTGTGTGTGTGTGTGTGTGTGTGTGTGTGTGTACTCACCTAATTGTAGTTGCAGGGATCGAGACTCAGCTCCTGGCCCCGCCTCTTCACTGAACGCTGCTAGGTCCTCTCCCTGCTCCATGAGCTTTATCATACCTCGTCTTAAAGCTATGTATGGTTCCTGCCTCCACTACATCGCTCGCCAGACTGTTCCACTTCCTAACTACTCAATGACTGAAGAAATGCTTCCTAACATCCCTTTGGCTCATCTGAGTCTTCAACTTACAAGAGTGACCCCTTGTTTCTATGTCCCCTGTCTGGAACATCTTGTCTCTGTCCACCTTGTCTATTCCAGACAGTATTTTGTATGTCGTTATCATGTCTTCCCTATCCCTCCAGTCCTCCAGTGTCGTCAGGCCGATTTCCCTTAACCTTTCTTTATAGGACATTCCCCTTAGCTCTGGAACTAACCTTGTCGCAAACCTTTGCACTTTCTCTAATTTCTTAACGTGCTTGACCCGGTGCTGGTTCCAGACTGGTCTCAGTAGTACCAGTCACCAGTAACCACCAGTAGATGACTCACTACCAACCGTCTGTGTGAATCACTGAGCCGTCCAAAATCAAAGTAGGTTCGAAAGTTATGCTGACTAACTTTAACAAAACGTCTGCAATGCCTAAGCTTGATCAAAAGTTTGTTGGTCCTTATCGAGTAGTTGAACATATCACTGGCAATAAGTATAAGGTTAGAGAAATTAGTACTGGTCAGTATAAAGAATCGCATTTAGATCATATGAAGTTAGTATGTGATGATAATGATGTTCCAACCCAGACTAATGTGACAGACTCTGACAATCCTCCTGATCCTGTACTCTCTTCCTCTAATACTCAGTCAGACGATCAACCTGAATGTCGTTATTCCCTACGTACACGACAGGTATTGAGAAATCCTCAAGTATCATTTGTAACTACCAATTCAGGTGGCCTGGTGGCTAAAGCTCCCGCTTCACACACGGAGGGCCCGGGTTCGATTCCCGGCGGGTGAAAACATTTCGACACGTTTCCTTACACCTGTTGTCCTGTTCACCTAGCAGCAAATAGGTACCTGGGTGTTAGTCGACTGGTGTGGGTCGCATCCTGGGGGACAAGATTAAGGACCCCAATGGAAATAAGTTAGACAGTCCTCGATGACGCACTGACTTTCTTGGGTTATCCTGGGTGGCTAACCCTCCGGGGTTAAAAATCCGAACAAAATCTTATCTTATCTCTCTCTTATCTTATCTTACGGCTTGAGTTAGCCAGTGCAACAGAGTTTGATCCTCCCAGAGATGATGCCCATTCTGCATATGTCAATCTCACCCTAGCAGAGTTGGGGTTAAATGTAAATAACCTGTATAGATGAATAATTACAGTATCAACTTATTAATATTCAAGATTTTTTTGTGTGTTCACGTTCTCTCCGAATTCTGAGATTTAACAGTCTAGATTTGAGTGCACCGAATCTGCCTTTCTGTTAAACACTTCTTTCTTTGTATATATTTCTTCCTCAGAATCCGTAGATCACGTAAATACAGATCAATCGATCAATTTTTTTTTCACTTCTGTTGTGTAATCCCAACGTTGAGTTTCATTCGATGAGTTGTGCTATATCATACCTTGTAATGCATTACAGTTTCATTACAGTTTCATTACAGTAAGTTTCATTATAGTCAATTACGTAAGCTTCCGTTCCAATATTCTACTTATGTATGTTATAATGTTCAATTGTTGTGTACTTTGACATTGTATAGAATCAGCCCAAGCTGTAAGCCTGCCATCTCTAGTTTGTATTAGCTGTATGTCGGGACGACATACTTTAGCGTCGCCGAGCTCTCAGTAATACCAGTTACCAGTAACCACCAGTAAATGACTCAGTACCAACCGTCTGTGTGAATCACTGACTGTTATTCACGTTGCTGCTGACCATGGCATGTTTTTGAACGCCGCTCACCCCCTAGGCACTGGTGGGTTGGTCTGAAGATAGAGAGCAGAGAGGCAAGGCGGCTGATGGTGCTTCCCATACTTTCCGTTATAATTATACGTACTAACCAGCCTACATGAGTGTACTTACCCCCATCCACGTTTCGAATCCCCCATGACACTGGTGCTGCATACTCCAGTATGGGCCTGACGTACACGGTGTACAGTGTCTTGAAAGATTCCTTACTTAGGTATCAGAATGCTAATCTCAGGTTTGCCAGGCGCCCATATGCTGCAGCAGTTATCTGGTTGATGTGTGCTTCCAGAGATGTGTTCGGTGTTATATTCACGCCAAGATCTTTCTCCATGAGCGAAGATTGCAGTCGTTGGCCACCTAGCCTATACTCTGTCTGCAGTCTTCTTTGCCCTTCTCCGATCTTCATGACTTTGCATTTGGCAGGGTTGAACTCGAAAAGCCAGTTGCTGGACCACATGTCCAGCCTATCCAGGTCTCTTTGAAGGCCTGCCTGATCCTCATCTGATTTAATTCTCCTCATTAACTTCACATCATCTGCGAACAGGGACACCTCTGAGTCTATCCCTCCCATCACGTCATTCACATATACCAAAAATAGCACTGGTCCTAGGACTGACCCCTTTGGGACCCTGGTTGTCACCGGCGCCCACTGTGATACCTCATCACGTACCATGACTCGTTGTTGCCTCCCTGCCAGGTAATCTCTGATCCATTGAAGTGCCTTTCCCGTTATACGCGCCTGATCCTCTAGTTTCTTCACTAATCTCTTGTGAGGAACTGTGTCGAAGGCCTTCTTACAGTGCAAGAAGATGCAATCAACCCACCCCTCTCTCTCGTGTCTTACTTCTATGTGTGTGTGTGTGTGTGTGTGTGTGTGTGTGTGTACTCACCTAATCGTACTCACCTAATTGTGGCTGCAGGGGTCGAGACTCAGCTCCTGGCCCCAGCCGTGTATGTGTATGTGTGTGTGTGTGTGTGTGTGTGTGTGTGTGTGTGTGTGTGTGTGTGTGTGTGTGTGTGTGTGTATGTGTGTGTGTGTGTGTGTATGCGTGTGTGTGTGCGAGGATGGGGGCTCGGGGAGGACACTGACTCAGGTTTGTGGGAAGTGTAAACACTGACACAAAAACTCATGGTAATGCTCTCCAGCTCTCCCGTTCTCTCAGTCCCAGAGTGAAAGTAAAGATTCACACGTCCTTGACACACACACACACACACACACACACACACACACACACACACACACACACACGGACCACTACACCAGAAGATCCCAGTAATGCTCAGTACTCGTGCACATACCACAACCTACAGTGGAATAACAGAGCAAGGCGGGAGAGACAGGAAAATGGAAACATATAATATGCAATGGAATCGGCGTGAGATGCGAGAGGCAAGGGAGGAGGAGAAAGGAAGAAGAGATAATATAGTTGAATAAGATTTAGGTGGGTGTGGGTGAAAGGTTGACCATCACTGAGGAACATTTAGCACTGGGTAATTATGTGGAGCCTTGCAGTGATGTTTGTGAAGACATGTCAACTACACTCTCCTTGTGACCGGGAATTTTATTATTATTATTATTATTATTATTATTATTATTATTATTATTATCAATATTATTATTATTATTATTATTATTATTATTATTATTATTATTATTATTATTATCATCATTATTATTATTATTATTATTATTATTATTATTATTATTATTATTATTATTATTTTGTTGTAGTTATTATTATTATTATTATTATTATTATTATTATTATTATTATTATTATTATTATTATTATTTTGTTGTAGTTATTATTATTATTATTATTATTATTATTATTATTATTATTATTATTATTATTATTATTATTATTATTATTATTATTATCATTATTATTATTATTATTATCATCATTATTATTATTATTATAATTATTTTTATTATTATTATTATTATTATTTTGTTGTAATTATTATTATTATTATTATTATTATTATTATTATTATCAGTTTATTGTAGTTATTATTATTATTATTATTTTGTTGTAATTATTATTATTATTATTATTATTATTATTATTATTATTATTATTATTATTATTATCAGTTTATTGTAGTTATTATTATTATTATTATTATTATTATTATTATTATCACCATCATCAATAGTAATACTAATTATGTAAAGTAAAAGGACACAAGTGCAACTAATGTGACATTTTTTTGAGGCAACGTTTCGCTCTCCAGGAGCTTTATCAAGCCATTACAAACAATACATGGACACAGAGGGTATATAAAGGCTCAGAGTGAGGTGCAGTACTAGTGAGGTAACATTTCGATGTTCACTAGTGGTAGTAGTAGTAGTAGTAGTAGTAGTAGTAGTAGTAGTGACAAAAGTAATAGTAGTAATACAATATGGTAGAGCAATTAATTCGTACATGAGTAAAAGGATATAAAAGCTATTACTTGGGTAACATAAAAATAGGTTGGACAAATATAGACTGGAAAGAGGCAGCCTGTTTCAGTGTTCACTGAGCTACATTTTCCTTCCTTTTTCATCAAAGACTGCAAGAAAAGAGCTCTTCAGATCATTAATTCTCCATGCACCAACACCACTCCCAACAAAGTTATAATTCTTCCCAACAGCCAGGTTGCACTGAACGTTTCAAAAGTACTTTCACAAGCTAACACCAGAGTCGCCATCGCTTCTAGCACTTCAATAAAGGATCTAACCAGAACAAAATCCAAGCACCACGAACCAGTCAACGCAGGAGTTTACACTATACCCTGTGGAGGCTGTGACAAGATTTACGTAGGTGAAACAGCAGGAAACCTCGACACCCGCCTCAATGAACACATTTACGCATGTAGGAACGATAACTAGAACAACGCCTGTGTACAACATCGAAATTCTACCAATCATCTCATGAAATTCAGAGACGCCCAATTAGTGATTAAAGAAACTAATTTCCGCACTGATCGCTGTTTCGAATACAATTAAACAAAACAACGGCAGCTTCACCATCTCTGAAGTCTTAGCAAGAATCCTCCTGAAAACAGTAAACCCTGCCATCACATAGTCTCTCCTGTTATACTGCACATCACAGAGAGTGAACAATGAAACAAGCTGCCTCTTTCCAGTCTATATTTGTCCAACCTATTTTTAAGTTACCCAAGTAATAGCTTTTATATCCTTTTACTCATGTACGAATTAATTGCTCTACCATATTGTATTACTACTATTACTTTTGTCACTACTACTACTACTACTACTACCACTAGTGAACATCTAAATGGTACCTCACTAGTACTGCACCTCACTCTGAGCCTTTATATACCCTCCGTGTCCATGTATTGTTTGTAATGGCTTGATAAAGCTCCTGGAGAGCGAAACGTTGCCTCAATAAAATGTCACATTAGTTGCACTTGTGTCCTTTTACTTTACATATTGTCGGTAATTCTACCAACTTTATTACAATACTAATTATAATAGGAGTAATAGTAGTAGTAATAGCATCAGCAGTAATAACAAAAGTAGTAGTAAGAGAAGTAGCAGTAGTATAATAGTTTACATGTGACTGATGAGTGTTGTCTGGACACAGGTGTGCTGGGTGTTGGTCCTCCTGCTGGCGCTCACCGAGCTGCTTTCCTTCGTCAGCTCGGACGCCGATGCTGACCCCACCAAGAAGGGCGGCGGCAGAGGTGGCGGCGGAGGCGGTGGAGGCTATGGAAGAGTCTATTATCAGCCCGTAGTTGTTATGCGAAGCGGTTATGGTGGTGGCGGCGGCTATGGTGGCGGCGGCGGCTATGGTGGCGGCGGCGGCTATGGTGGTGGCGGCAGCTATGGTGGTGGCGGCAGCCATGGTGGTGGCGGCGGCTATGGTGGTGGCGGCGGTAAAGGCAAAGGAGGTTCCTATGGAGGCGGTGGAAAAGGAAAAGGAGGTGGAGGATTTGGAGGCCTCTTCAAACGTGGTCTGTTTGGAAGTGGAAAAGGTAAAGGCGGTGGAGGAGGCTATGGAGGAGGTGGAAAAGGGAAGGGAGGTGGTGGTGGCTATGGTGGAGGTGGTGGCTATGGAGGCGGAGGAAAGGGAAAAGGAGGTGGGGGATTTAAAGGTCTCTTCAAAGGTGGTCTGTTTGGAGGTGGAAAAGGAAAAGGCGGTGGAGGTGGCTATGGAGGAGGTGGAAAAGGGAAGGGAGGTGGTGGTGGCTATGGAGGAGGTGGAAAAGGGAAGGGAGGTGGTGGCGGCTATGGTGGCTATGGAGGAGGTGGAAAAGGCAAAGGAGGTAGAGGATATGGAGGTCTTTTCAAAGGCGGCCTCTTTGGAGGAAAAGGAAAGGGAGATTGCTATGGCGGAGGTAGTAAAGGAACAGGACTCTTTGCATTCTTCGACGGAGGTAAATGCAAAGGTAAAGGCGGCGGAGGTGGCATGAGTTATGGCGCCAGTTATGGAGCATCTTACGGAAGCAGTTACAGTGGAGGCTACGGAGGTGGCGGCGGAGGCTACGGAGGTGGCGGCGGAGGCTACGGAGGTGGCGGCGGAGGCTACGGAGGTGGCGGCGGAGGCTACGGAGGTGGCGGAGGAGGCTACGGAGGCGGAGGCGGAGGCTATGGAGGCGGAGGCGGAGGCGGAGGATATAGTCGGTAGGAACCAATCATAGTGATATTTTGTTCCTCGGCACCAGAGTGCCATAATCCACATCTTCCTTCAGTGAGAGAAGAATGATTCGCACCGAGAGAATCTACCGATACCAACACAGAAGACGTAATGTCATATCACTTGCCAGTTTACATCGAAGGTAACACAACACTTCATGCAAGTGACATCTTGGAGACTTCTTAAGGATACACAACACTTCATGCAAGTGACATCTTGGAGACTTCTTAAAACTGCTACCATCACTGACACATCATGGTATGGTAGACCAGTGTCAGAGTAGCTGCTACCATTAAGGATACACAACACTTCATGCAAGTGACATCTTGGAGACTTCTTAAGGATACACAACACTTCATGCAAGTGACATCTTGGACACTTGTTGAGGATACACCTTCACTCTTCCTTACAGCAAATCTTTCTCATCCTCAGAGACATTCATTGTATAATAATCAATTACTGTGGTTATAAATTTCTGAAAATATACTCTAACTCTCACAGGTTAGGTTAGGTAAGGTTCGTCAGGAAACAGGACAAGTGTTTCCTGACGTTGGTCTTAGATGATGACCCGCCGTGGGAGTTTTTGGTCATCTGATCGAGGCCTTCCGCTGGCTTACCGGTCCATCCCTCGTATAACAACATAAAAGCCAGAGGTTAAAAATAATACGAAAAAATCAACTTACATTTTGCTTGTAAATAATTTTCTCTAGGTTTGCAAATAGGTAATAAAATTATTTAATTGTAAATAATTACGCAAAACATTTCGCAGATATATTTATTAATATTAAGTTTTTTTGCTTTATTTAATCTTTCTTAAAATATGTTACTTCTACTCATTATTTTACAGATTATATTATTTTAGTTTGGTTACCAAATTTATATATATATATATATATATATATATATATATTTATATATATATATATATATATATATATATATATATATATATATATATATATACATACATGTACCTGTGTGTGTGTGTGTATGTAATAAAGAAAGCAAATAGGTTTTCTTAGCTCCTGCAATAGGGAGCACAAGCGGTTATAACTTTAAGCTACGTAAAAAGGAGTATTGGAAGAATATTGGAAAATATTTCTTCGCCAATAGAGGTAGACAGCTGGAATGAAACCAGAGAAAAAATACTGTCAAAAGTTTATCATTTTTTTTTTCGATATATAAGATACATTTTTTGGGGACGGGAGACCGTGAATGTGAGTTCTATTTGTGTGACTATAGAATAGGTAATTAAAAATAGGTAATTGTAAATATGTAATTCTATACAAACATACATACACACACACACACACACACACACACACACACACACACACACACACACACACACACACACACACACACACACACACACACACACACACACACACACACACACACAAACACAAACACGCGTATATACACACAGTGGGCGCCTGTGACGAGCGGGGTCCCACAAGGGTCAGTCCTGGGACCAGTGCTATTCTTGGTATATGTGAACGACATAACGGAAGGGATAGACTCAGAAGTGTCTCTGTGCGTACTCTGTGCCTCTGGCGAGTACATCGCCAGAAGCACACATTAACTAGATAACTGCTACGGCATATGGGCGCCTGGCAAACCTGAGAATAGCGTTCCGGTACGTCAGTAAGCAATCGTTCAA
>NC_091296.1:54009076-54019076 GCF_038502225.1 Cherax quadricarinatus | reverse complement strand
ATGTAGTGTTAGAGTGTTCAGCAGAAGTTTGTGGTTACAGGAAAGTGGGTGCAGGAGGGAAGAGGAGTGATTGGTGGAATGATGATGTAAAGAGAGTAGTAAGGGAGAAAAAGTTAGCATATGAGAAGTTTTTACAAAGTAGAAGTGATGCAAGGAGGGAAGAGTATATGGAGAAAAAGAGAGATGTTAAGAGAGTGGTGAAGCAATGTAAAAAGAGAGCAAATGAGAGAGTGGGTGAGATGTTATCAACAAATTTTGTTGAAAATAAGAAAAAGTTTTGGAGTGAGATTAACAAGTTAAGAAAGCCTAGAGAAAAATGGATTTGTCAGTTAAAAATAGGAGAGGAGAGTTATTAAATGGAGAGTTAGAGGTATTGGGAAGATGGAGGGAATATTTTGAGGAATTGTTAATGTTGATGAAGATAGGGAAGCTGTGATTTCGTGTATAGGGCAAGGAGGAATAACATCTTGTAGGAGTGAGGAAGAGCCAGTTGTGAGTGTGGGGGAAGTTTGTGAGGCAGTAGGTAAAATGAAAGGGGGTAAGGCAGCCGGGATTGATGGGATAAAGATAGAAATGTTAAAAGCAGGTGGGGATATAGTTTTGGAGTGGTTGGTGCAATTATTTAATAAATGTATGGAAGAGGGTAAGGTACCTAGGGATTGGCAGAGAGCATGCATAGTTCCTTTGTATAAAGGCAAAGGGGATAAAAGAGAGTGCAAAAATTATAGGGGGATAAGTCTGTTGAGTGTACCTGGTAAAGTGTATGGTAGAGTTATAATTGAAAGAATTAAGAGTAAGACGGAGAATAGGATAGCAGATGAACAAGGAGGCTTTAGGAAAGGTAGGGGGTGTGTGGACCAGGTGTTTACAGTGAAACATATAAGTGAACAGTATTTAGATAAGGCTAAAGAGGTCTTTGTGGCATTTATGGATTTGGAAAAGGCGTATGACAGGGTGGATAGGGGGGCAATGTGGCAGATGTTGCAAGTGTATGGTGTAGGAGGTAGGTTACTGAAAGCAGTGAAGAGTTTTTACGAGGATAGTGAGGCTCAAGTTAGAGTATGTAGGAAAGAGGGAAATTTTTTCCCAGTAAAAGTAGGCCTTAGACAAGGATGTGTGATGTCACCGTGGTTGTTTAATATATTTATAGATGGGGTTGTAAGAGAAGTAAATGCGAGGGTCTTGGCAAGAGGCGTGGAGTTAAAAGATAAAGAATCACACACAAAGTGGGAGTTGTCACAGCTGCTCTTTGCTGATGACACTGTGCTCTTGGGAGATTCTGAAGAGAAGCTGCAGAGATTGGTGGATGAATTTGGTAGGGTGTGCAAAAGAAGAAAATTAAAGGTGAATACAGGAAAGAGTAAGGTTATGAGGATAACAAAAAGATTAGGTGATGAAAGATTGAATATCAGATTGGAGGGAGAGAGTATGGAGGAGGTGAACGTATTCAGATATTTGGGAGTGGACGTGTCAGCGGATGGGTCTATGAAAGATGAGGTGAATTATAGAACTGATGAGGGAAAAAGAGTGAGTGGTGCACTTAGGAGTCTGTGGAGACAAAGAACTTTGTCCTTGGAGGCAAAGAGGGGAATGTATGAGAGTATAGTTTTACCAACGCTCTTATATGGGTGTGAAGCATGGGCGATGAATGTTGCAGCGAGGAGAAGGCTGGAGGCAGTGGAGATGTCATGTCTGAGGGCAATGTGTGGTGTGAATATAATGCAGAGAATTCGTAGTTTGGAAGTTAGGAGGAGGTGCGGGATTACCAAAACTGTTGTCCAGAGGGCTGAGGAAGGGTTGTTGAGGTGGTTCGGACATGTAGAGAGAATGGAGCGAAACAGAATGACTTCAAGAGTGTATCAGTCTGTAGTGGAAGGAAGGCGGGGTAGGGGTCGGCCTAGGAAGGGTTGGAGGGAGGGGGTAAAGGAGGTTTTGCGTGCGAGGGGCATGGACTTCCAGCAGGCATGCGTGAGCGTGTTTGATAGGAGTGAATGGAGACAAATGGTTTTTAATACTTGACGTGCTGTTGGAGTGTGAGCAAAGTAACATTTATGAAGGGATTCAGGGAAACCGGCAGGCCGGACTTGAGTCCTGGAGATGGGAAGTACAGTGCCTGCACTCTGAAGGAGGGGTGTTAATGTTGCAGTTTAAAAACTGTAGTGTAAAGCACCCTTCTGGCAAGACAGTGATGGAGTGAATGATGGTGAAAGTTTTTCTTTTTCGGGCCACCCTGCCTTGGTGGGAATCGGCCAGTGTGATAATAAAAAAATAATATATATATATATATATATATATATATATATATATATATATATATATATATATATATATATATATATATATATATATATATATATATATATATATATATATATATATATATATATATATATATATATATATATATATATACCAGTATGGTCTCTAAGGACTAAAGTGCTACACACTGTAGTCCGTACAGACCATACTGTTCAACTTCCACCTTCCTGCAAAATCACTGGCATTCTGTGTGAATAGGAGCAGCAAGGTAGAGAGCCACTGCTATACAGAAGAGTCTGTGAGTCAGGTCGTGTGTCTATTGCAGAAATGACTGCAAGACCGGCACTCAGCTTTTCAGACGATGCATCCCAGAGCATGCAATCATTCACTATAGCTATCTAACAGTGAACCTGTCACAGCTGTATTGTCTGCTGGCCAGCGTTGCTGCTGGTTTAATGTTAAAACTGTGAGAGGCTCCCATTGAATAGTGTTGTTGGTGATGCTGGAATTATCTACCCTCGCTAAACTAGTTGGGTTCTCAGATAGGATTCTATGAAGGGGAGAGGGAGACTGGCAGAGTTATTTGTAAAACTGCACAACTTGCAGGTCTACCAAGGCTAACTAGACGTGAGACGTGGATCCACTATTTGTCACCAAGAGAATGTCGTAGCATTGTCTTTTAGTTTGGGATTATTGATGGAAAGTGAGGATCGCAAAAAGCAGGTTAGGTTGGGAGGGTTTGGGATTTAATGTGGAAACGATATACCTCCTGTGTATCAGTGTATCTGGTCTGGCTTAAATTAACTTTTTTCCCAATAATGGAATTGATGTTGACCCAGAGAGGAGCACCGAGACCAGAACTCCCTGTCTGGCTAATAACTTGCATTCCTGAGTAGGTCACCATAATTTGGTCAGTGATCGTTGGTCTATAACCATTATTAATATTTATATTTTCATGCAGTGCTAATATTTATCATAGTTTTATATATGACATATGTATGCGTTTTCTGCAAAAGTCTCTGTACTAAAATTTTTACTTAATATCATTGAGAGTTAATTACACGTCTTGTGGTAGCAAATCTCAGGAGTAAGGTATTAAAACTTTGCTTATTCGTTAGCACGTAACTCATATTGCCCGTTAAAGCGAATATAAGCCTTATTGTGTATATTAGGAAGGTGCAATTATACATAATAAATACTGGTGTTGTATGTACAACTAGCCAAGCTCTCTCTCTCTCTCTCTCTCTCTCTCTCTCTCTCTCTCTCACACACACACACACACACACACACACACACACACACACACAATTGAAACAAAAAATATTTGGTCATTGTTCAAACAAAGAGACAGACATCAGAGCAAGGAGACACTGAATCACAATTTATTTTCACTACCTAGACAAAGTACCAAAAAAGATAATCAGAAAAATACTGATTGACATGCCAGGAGTGAATGGAATTTGGATATGTTAAGTCAATTTTATTCTTGTGATGGCAACCCGGCGGTCCTGTCGGGTACATACACACACTCTCGTCTCCCTTGTCGAAGTTCGGAATTCGAACCTAAAGTGTTAAACGGCTTAGAAATGGCACTTTATACACCACAAAATTATCGGTATTTAATTAGAGACGCACGGAGAAAGAAAGAGATGAAATGTATGTAAATTACTAAATGCATGAGGCTCCTTGAGACGGTGTCCCACTGGAGGCAGATCTGGAAATTAGCAGAGCAGACGGGGGTGAAAGATAAATTATTTTATCGTCTCGAGGAATATATGATGAAGAGAAAATCGAGTAATTGTGAGGGGAAAAATTGAAATGGGGTCTAATTTACAATTTTGTAAAAAAAAAAAAAATTGTTGCAAAACAAACTTGTATCGGGACGTAATTTTCCTCTGTGTATAGTTTGACTGTCATGACGTGATAACACTTTAGTAGAGCGAAACGTTACACCATATTAGTCTGCAATGTGTTCTTTTCTTCAATAATGACTAGACAAAAGTATCAACTGGAATCCACCAGAGATCCGTTTACAACTCAATCATGTTTAGGGTACAAATATATAACTCTTAAACCCACATCAGAGAGATTATAATCGTTTCTGACGTTCTTACACTAACTGAAGCTTATAGTGTACCATTCCCATGGCAAAAGCTGTCCCATTTAAACTCAACAATCTGTTGGCTCGCCGGTGCTATGACAAAGATGGTGACTCCTCGTGGGTCGTATCTCACACACTAACATCACTCCACATGAAATGTTTCGTAGGTTTTCAAACGCCCACGTAACTACAACAGGAGAAAAATTCTTGTAATAGACTACATCATTCTTTGCAACGTGTTAGTACTCAGGTACCTACAATAAGAGAAAAATACTTGTAATGGACTACAATACATCATTTTCCGCAGCGTGTTAGTTCCCACGTAGCTACAATAAAAGTTTCCTATGCAGAAATTCTCTGGTGATTCTCATATTACACTGAAGCTTGAACTTTTAGGCTCGTGTCCCCAGGGTGCATTAAAACCTAGCATTCGGTCTCTTCTTCAGTGTCCTAACAACAGCCAGTCAATACTGGCCACTGTCCCTCACACTTCCATCTGAAAAGAATATATATGTGCATTCCCTTTAACGTTTTAGGTTCGAACCTATGAACTCCGACAATGGAGACGTGAGACTGTATATATATACCCGATATGAAATTTTCATAAAATATGTGAGTAAACATTGACCATCACAGCAACAACACAGGCAAAGTAACAGGCTCATTTTGGATATTGAGTTCCTTTGGAAGTTCTTCCTTCTCTCTCGACCCGGGTTCGATTCTGGGGAGGGTGAAGAAGGATGTTTCTTTGACGTGCGTTGATGTTGTGGGTGACATCCTGGGGAAAAGGACCAGAGGTTCCCAGTTGAAATAAATCACATTGATTGATGTAGGTCCTCCAGGTCCAGGCCCTCCAGGTCCAGGTCTTCCAGGTACAGGTCCTCCAGGTCCATGGTCTCCAGGTCTAGATCCTACAGGTCCAGGTCCTCTAGGTCCAGGTCCTCCAGGTCCTGGTCCTCCAAATCCATGGCTTTCAGATCCAAGTCTTCCAGGTCCAGGCCCTCCAGATTCAGGTCTTCCAGATCCACGTCCTCCAGGTTCTGACCCTCCAGGTTCAGGTCCTCCAGGTTCAGACCCTCCAGGTTCAGGTTCTCCAGGTCCAGGCCCTCCAGGTCCCTCAAATTCACTCCTCTCCCAGATTCCCCCCCCCTCCACTCTTCACCAACTTTCCCTTCTCCAAATTCTGGGGAATTAAGATAATCTTGAGAATTACTGGCTGGTGTGGAAGGGAGACGCGCACTGAAGCGGATTACTCGCCAGAAATAAAGATTAGGAAAATTTCTCGGTAGGGAAATGTTCGTTCCTTATACTATTTGGTTTTAGAGTCAATGTGTGTATGTGTGTGTGTGTGTGTGTGTGTGTGTGTGTGTGTGTGTGTGTGTGTGTGTGTGTGTGTGTGTGTGTGTGTGTGTGTGTGTGTGTGTGTGTGTGTGAGTATGAAGAATACAACAGTTTCCTAGAGCTACCACCAGAGAATCACATCAGCCGTTACCAAAAATCATAGTCCATATATTCCTAAGATAAATATGTTCTTCTCTGAGCGAAAGAATAGGGCACCACTCCTAATCACTACAGTCAGAGCAATATTGCGACCATCTTTATGCCGCAGCTTAAAGCCAGCTCGTTGATTGGATGTTCTGTGCTTTTTAAGGTTACAAGACAGGTTTCCCAGTTGCCTTTTGCAAAATCTAATTTTCTATGCGGAGGAAAGATTTTCGTCTCACAAACGAAAGGATCCGGATCGAACCCTGTATGTGGGGAGAGACGCACAGGCAAGTCTTCTAATTCTCACAGCTCCTCTTACCTGGTGGTAAATAGATATCCTGGAGCTAGTCGACTGTTGTTGGTGGCGTCCTAGAGAGAACCTAAGTAAGACATACTGCTTGAAACAAGCCATGCTAAAATAAACCACATTGCTCGACTTTCTTGAGGTGTCCTGGGATATCCTGGATTGCTAACCCTGCACGGATGTTAATCCCAGTAAAGTGTTCGTGTAAGGATGACCAGGTGTTCTTAAAAGCATCAGCTGACTGAACTCTTGACTTATGCAAACCAGTGATTTCATTATATATTGAAGTATTGTGATCACGTGACAGAAATCAGCCAATTTAAACATGTCAGCCATACTGAACGTGTCTGAGAGTGCTGGAACTGATAAAGTATATGATAAGTCATGATTTATAACACTGTGGTAAATAATATATCTTCCAACAATGGGGAGAATATGAAAGCCTAAAAGTCTTGATGCAGACCAATACTGTGTTTGGGGCTCGTCATGAGGACTGGTAGAATATAACACTCACAGCAAGTGCGGAACTTTTATTAAATGAAACGTTTTTTCTACATAAAACTTTATGAGGTTTTCCATAAAGCTTTTTGTAAGTGAAAATGTCTCTTGTGAGCAGACCAGCTCACTTCAGCTACCTGTGGCTCCACCACACCAACTCATTACTGTAAACATTTACATAATGTATACCCCGTAAATAATTATTCAACTTTCTGCCAGCTGATAACGCTTGTCGCACAATGTATCACCCACTTTAAGGTACGCTTATTACGTTGCGTAGTTTTAAAATAGGTTAGATAAATACATGAGTGGTAGTGGGCGGGTGTGAGTCGGACCTGACTAGCTTGTGCTACTAGGTCAGATGCCGTGCTTCTTCCTTAAATGAATATGACCTGGCCTGACTAGGTTAGGGCGTTGGCTTAAGCCGGTAGGAGAATTGGACCTGCCTCGCATGGGCCAGTAGGCCTGCTGCAGTGTTCCTTCTTTCATATGTTCTTAACTGTTGTTAAGGTGTGACAATGTATCACCCACTTAAAGCGTCACTACTTACCGACTCGTGAAGCTTTGGTGGCTCATTATAATCACTTCAAAGTCATTGATATATATTATAAACAACAACGGGCCTAAGACTGATCCCTGTGGTACGCCACTTGTTACAGATCCCCACTCGGATTTAAGAAAATAATATCAAATTCTTTATCGTGGTCAACAGCCTCAAAAGCTTTACTGAAGAAAGTTAATAAATTAGTTAGACAAGACCGGCCTCTTGTGAATCCATGCTGAGTATCATTAATCAGATTATGCTTATCCAGATGGCTTCTTATAATCTCAGCTATAATTGACTCTAACAATTTGCCTACAATTGAGGTCAGGCTTATTGGGCGGTAATTTGACGGTAATGACTTATCCCTTGATTTAAAAATTGGAATTACATTAGCCATCTTCCACATATCAGACACTATACCTGTTTGAAGAGATAAGTTAAAAATATTAGTTAATGGTTCACAGAGTTCCATTTTGCATTCCTTAAGAACCCTTGAAAAAAGCTCATCAGGACCCGGCGACTTATTTTGCTTCAGTCGATCTATCTGCTTCACAACCATTTCACTAGTGACTGTGATGTTACATAATTTATCTTCTTCTGGCCCACTATAAAAATTAATTACTGGGATATTGTTAGTGTCTTCCTGTGTAAAAACTGAGAGAAAATAATTATTAAAAATCGAGCACATTTCATTCTCTTTGTCAGTAAGATGCCCATAGTTATTTTTAAGGGGACCTATCTTATCTCTAACTTTTGTTCTAACTTTTGTTAGAACAAAAGTTAGAGATATTATTATTATTATTATTATTATTATTATTATTATTATTATTATTATTATTATTATTATTATATTAGCACTGAAAACTTCAGAAAAGCTGTACCCACAGGAGTCATACAACGTCTGGAGATCCGTCGATAATCAGGTTTGATCCGAGGAAAGAGAAAGTAGCTCTACACCTTTGGATTAAGAGCCCTTGATCGTCTCTCACCCTTACGGAAAAAATCTTGTGTGTGTTTGTGTGTGTGTGTGTGTGTGTGTGTGTGTGTGTGTGTGTGTGTGTGTGTGAATTATATTGCTTAGGTATTTACAGTTGCATACTCCTATGAGCCCTACGGGTTTAGCGTTACCATGAATGTAATACCGAGTGCAAACTCTCACGGATTTGATGTATTTTTTCCTTCATTGTTTAATACAAAGTGAGTGTGATGTAATAGGTTAGAACACCGACAAGTTGAAAACTGAGATACTTGTCCAACATCTGGGAATCTTTATTGTGGAAACGTTTTGCCAGCCAGTGGCTTCTTCAGTCCAATACAGAGAATAACGGTGGAAGACGATGAGGAGTTTGAGGTAATCAGTCCCTCAGCCTGGAGTCGATGTGTTCAGTCTATCAGTCTTGAGACTGATGGACTGAACACATTGATTGATCGACTCCAGGCTAAGGGATTGATTACCTAGTTCTTATCTTCCACCTTTCTTCTCTGTATGGACTGAAGAAGCCACTGGCTAGCAAAACGTGTCCATAATAAAGATTTCCAAATGTTTCACGTGTCTCAAAGACAGTAATCTGAAATTCCATGAATATTTAGAAATCACCAATATGTCTTTATTTTATAATTTTCTGGGTATTATTTGTTTAGTTTTCCATAAAGTAATGAAGATCATTACAGTGGAACGCAGGTATTTGAACTTAATTGATTCCTAGGTGGTGTTCGAAGGGCAAAAAGTTCGATATCCGAAACAGTATTTGCAGGCTTTTATGAGCCTCACACAATGGAGGATGATGAACTGACTTTCAAAAGTCTCTGAGAGTTAGATCAGTGTCAGAAGTCACCTCAAAGTACTTTTGAAACAGGGTTTCCGTGCATATTTTATTTACAACTAAACCGTAAACAAGCCAGCGCGTTCAGTCTCCTTTAAAACGTTCGAATACCGAGTCAATTTTTCTGAAAAAAATTGTTCGGACTCTGGTTCGTTCGAAGTCCGGTAAGCTCGAACACCCAGGTACCACTGTACTTGTCGCGAGGCGACAAGTGTTACCGAGTGAGTGAAATTGATGATGCAGCTGTTATCATCTGACCTTCATGATATTTTTAATATCCTGCGAACACAAATTACATTATTTAAGCTGATTTAAGCTACGTAATAATTTTAATTTACGTTAGGAATTAAAGTTAGAAAAATATTATTTATTGAAAGTTAGGCGTTTATGAAATAGCAGTTATGCACAGGCCTGGTCATGGACCGGGCCGCGGGGGGGGGGGGGGGAAGGGGGCGTTAAGTCCCGGAACACACTCCAGGTATAGTCTGCTTTATAAAAACACAACAAGCACTAACCATCGTAAATTTAGGCTTTGAAAGATAAGACATAACTCTCACATAACCGTAGTATGTTTAGGAAAGCAGACGGAGGATCAAGCCTCCACCACGTCTTGCGCTGAATAATCTACATGGGTTTAGCACTTTATATAATAAAGAAAATGTTTAGGATTATTATTATTATTATTATAATCAAGGGGGAAGCGCTAAACCCGGAGGATTATACAGCGCCTGGGGGGGATGTGGAAGGCATTCAGGCTTAATTCGGGGAACTGGAGCACAGATCCAATTCCCTAAATCAAGAGCCCCTCACCAACATCAAGGAACCTTCCTTGATGGGAAAATGTTTAGGAGATTGTCAGTGCTGCTTCACTTCCATTATGTCTAACAAGCACACTGTGACGCCACATACACAACCTCAATAAAAGGAATTAAAAGGTCAGGTAAAAATTTATGTTATTTAATAAGAAAAGCTGATTGATGACATAG